>NC_059208.1:14118666-14243666 GCF_020615455.1 Coregonus clupeaformis
CCACGATTAGCAAGCAGTTTCCTCAGAGAGAGAAAAGTCTCTATAGTGTTGGTTCTATTATAGCAGCATATCATCCACTTCCAGAGAGATCATGGTCTATGATATAAAGCCTGCCCGCTGGGACACATCCACTGTCCCATGGGTGGGTGACTTGGACGGTCTAATGCATGAAGATACTGCACTCTACTTCAACCCTTATCCTAACATCAGTACCATGATGTCTCCATATTAAATGCTATAACTCTTATCCTAACATCAGTACCATGATGTCTCCTTATTAAATGATACAACCCTTATCCTAACACCAGTACCATGATATATCCTTATTAAATGATACAACCCTTATCCTAACATCAGTACCATGATGTCTCCTTATTAAATGATACAACCCTTATCCTAACACCAGTACCATGATGTCTCCTTATTAAATTATACAACCCTTATCCTAACACCAGTACCATGATATCTCCTTATTAAATGATACAACCCTTATCCTAACATCAGTACCATGATATCTCCATATTAAATGATACAACCCTTATCCTAACACCAGTACCATGATATCTCCTTATTAAATGATACAACCCTTATCCTAACATCAGTACCATGATATCTCCATATTAAATGATACAACCCTTATCCTAACATCAGTACCATGATATCTCATTATTAAATGATACAACCCTTATCTTAACATCAGTACCATGATAGCTCCATATTAAATGATACAACCCTTATCCTAACATCAGTACCATGATATCTCCATATTAAATGATACAACCCTTATCCTAACATCAGTACCATGGCTTGGTGCGAGGAGCAGGAACGGGCCGGGCTGGCGACGCGCACCACTGGCTTGGCGCGAGGAGCAGGAACAGGCCGGGCTGGCGACGCGCACCACTGGCTTGGTGCGAGGAGCAGGAACAGGCCGGGCTGGCGACGCGCACCACTGGCTTGGTGCGAGGAGCAGGAACAGGCCGGGCCGGGCTGGGAACACGCAC
This sequence comes from Coregonus clupeaformis, assembly GCF_020615455.1. NCBI lineage: Eukaryota > Metazoa > Chordata > Actinopteri > Salmoniformes > Salmonidae > Coregonus > Coregonus clupeaformis. The sequence goes on from NC_059208.1 coordinate 14,119,668, forward strand.
CACCGGGGTCCAGTCCAGCTCCGGTCAGCGGCTCCACTCCGGAGCCAGAGCAGTCCGCTCCACCGGGGTCTAGTCCAGATCCGGTCAGCGGCTCCACTCCGGAGCCAGAGCAGTCCGCTCCACCGGTGCCTGATCCAGCTTCGGTCAGCGGCTCCACTCCGGAGCCAGAGTAGTCCGCTCCACTGGGGTCCAGTCCAGCTCCGGTCAGCGGCTCCACTCCGGAGCCAGAGCAGTCTGCTCCACCGGGGTCCAGTCCAGCTCCGGTCAGCGGCTCCACTCCGGAGCCAGAGAAGTCCGCTCCACCGGGATCCAGTCCAGATCCGGTCAGCGGCTCCACTGCGGAGCCAGAGCAGTCCGCTCCACCGGTGCCTGATCCAGCTCCGGTCAGCGGCTCCACTCCGGAGCCAGAGCAGTCCGCTCCACTGGGGTCCAGTCCAGCTCCGGTCAGCGGCTCCACTCCGGAGCCAGAGCAGTCCGCTCCACTGGGGTCCAGTCCAGATCCGGTCAGCGGCTCCACTCCGGAGCCAGAGCAGTCCGCTCCACCGGTGCCTGATCCAGCTCCGGTCAGCGGCTCCACTCCGGAGCCAGAGCTGTCCGCTCCACCGGGGTCTAGTCCAGCTCCGGTCAGCGGCTCCACTCCGGAGCCAGAGCAGTCCGCTTCACCGGTGCCCGGTCCAGCTCCGGTCAGCGGCTCCAGTCCAGACCCAGACGTCAGCCCCTCTCCAGGTTCGGGGTCTCCGAGGCGGAATGCCCACCCGGCCCCTACCCTGTTAAGTAAAGGTTGTGCGGTCGGAGTCCACACCTTTGGGGAGGGGGGGTACTGTCACGCCCTGACTCTGGGGACTCTTATTTGTTGAGTCAGGGTGTGATTTTCTATGTGGTGTAGATCTATGTTTATAGTCTAGTATGTCTAGATCTATGTTGGCCGGTGTGGTTCCCAATCAGAGGCAGCTGTCGCTCGTTGTCTCTGATTGGGGACCATACTTAGGCAGCCTATTGGCGCTAGTGGGTTGTGGGATCTTGTTCCGTGTAAGGTATGTTGTTTGTGTCTACCTTGGACAAAACTTTATTGTTGCATATGTATGCATATCACGCTGCGCCTTGGTCCGACCTGTCTTTCAACGAACGTGACAAATATATCCTTATTAAATGGTATTTCTGGCAAGAGGTTTGTGATAATAGATTGTAAATGCATGCTGAACTAAGGCTCTTCCTTAATATCTCCTTATTAAATCATATTTCTGGCCAGAGGGTTGAGATAATAGATTGTAAAAGCTGAACCGAGGCTCTCCCTTAAGAGTAGTCTTCTCCTGATTGGTGGTTCAGCACTTAGCAGCAGAGAACAGATGCTTTGATCTGCTCAAGTGTTTTATAAAACACTTGTTCTAGTGTGTCCCAAATGGCACCCTATTCCCTACATTGCGTTGCTTTTGACCAGTGCACAGGTTAGGGACAAATGTAGGGCTTCATAATGTAAGGAGCAGTTCAGACGCAGTGTAGACGTAAAATCTCAGCTGTATGTTTGACTGGAACAGGAAATAAAGATATGTGTGAGAAGGCCGTACTATTCATTAGACAAGGAGATGGAGAAATCCTCTTGCCCCGCACGCTGGTAGCAGGACATCAACACTAGATGGCGATGGAGTATTTCACTGGATGAAAGTGAACCAGGATCAACACGTTAAATAACATTTACTTTACATTTTACATTTTAGTCATTTAGCAGACGCTCTTATCCAGAGCGAATTACAGTTAGTGAGTGCATAAATGTTTCATACATTCTCTTCTATCGTAGAGAAACAGTGCCTCCTGTGCAAGACTTTCAGTAAAGTACTTGTTGGCTCATAAAGAATCACAATTACAATAACCAGTGATAGTCTGATCTATGATATAAAACTTAGGATCAATGCCAACTGAATGTAGGATGGTGAAATCCATAAAGAAGCCTTAGGTGAACCACATGCATTTGCTTTGGGCATATATACTGAACAAAAATATAAACGCAACATGTAAAGTGTTGGTCCCATGTTTCATGAACTGAAATAAAAGATCCCAGAATTGTTCCATATGCACAGAAAATGTATTTCTCTCACATTTTGGTGCACAAATTTGTTTACATCCCTGTTAGTGAACATTTCTTCATTGCCAAGATAATCCATCCACCTGACAGGTGTGGCATATCAAGAAGATTAAACAGCATGATCATTACACAGGTGCACCTTGTGCTGGGGACAATAAAAGGCCACTCTAAAATGGGCAGTTTTGTCACAAAACACAATACCACAGATGTCTCAAGTTTTGAGGGAGCGTGCAATTGGCATGCTGGCTGCAGGAATGTCCACCAGAGCTGTTGCCAGAGAATGTAATGTTCATTTCTCTACCATAAGCCGCCTCCAACATCATTTTAGAGAATTTAGCAGTACATCCAACCGGCCTCACAACCGCAGACCACGTGTAACCACGCCAGCCCAGGATCTCCACATCTGGCTTCTTCACCTGCGGGATCGTCTGAGACCAGCCACCCGGACAGATGATGAAACTGAGGAGTATTTCTGTCTGTAATAAGCCCTTTGTGGGGAAAAACAAATTCTCAATGGCTGGGCCTGGCTCCCAAGTGGGTGGGCCTGGCTCCCCAGTGGATGGGCCTATGCCCTCCCAGGCCCACCCATGGCTGCGCTCCTGCCCAGTCATGTGAAATCCATAGATTAGGGCCTAATGAATTTATTTCAATTCACTGATTTCCTTATATGAACTGTAACTCAGTAAAATCGTTGAAATTGTTGCATGTTGCGTTTATATTTTTGTTCAGCCCACATTACATTTACTTTTCACTGGAGGAGTCAACATTTCTCAACACTACTTCTCCTTGATTTGTGATCACCGGCCGGACTGGATAGAACCTGCCACAGTCTTAACTTGAATGGAGCGTGAGGCCTATCAATCATGGATGAGGTTTCACCTGAGTGGTGATGAATAACAACTGAGTGAATTTATCCAACGACCAGTTCTAACAGTCATATGAGGCGTTATAACAGCTATAACAAACAGCTATGGCATCCATAAACATGCTCATTGCTAATCCATGTTGTTGTGACCCAGGTCTTACATTCAGCTGTCCCACTGTTTCAGCCCATGCCATTCCCATCTCTCTGTGCGTCCAAAATGGCACCCTATTCACTATGGGCCCTGGTCAAAAGTAGTGCACTATATAGGGAATAGGGTGCCATTTGAGACGCAGACCATGTCTATGTGTGTTTAGATGGCTGTCAAGGTAACACTACCCAGGTCCCTGTCTCGAGGCCAGTCAGCACCTCGCCACAGACTCCTCTCCTATAACTGTCCCTGCACCTGGACACAGACTCCTCTCCTATAACTGTCCCTGATCATCTCTGTTTATCCCTGCTGTAAACATACAGGAGCATGGGTCGTGCAGGGCAGACAGGGAGAGGGGGAGGAGAGAGAGAGAGAGAGAGAGAGAGAGAGAGAGAGAGAGAGAGAGAGAGAGAGAGAGAAAGAGTGGGGGAGAGAAGGGCAGTCACATGCGAGGCTGCTGGGGTGTTGCTAAAGAGTGGGGTCTATATTTAAACAGGAATGTACACAGAGCCAGAGACATCATGGAAAGAGACCATAACAACAAACACAGATATGTCTGGGTGAATGTTGCTGATAGCAAAGCAGAGTGAAGGACAGCTACCTCAGATGCATCAGAAGACTGAGACAAGGTAAGGAAGGTGTGTCACACTGAGGTGTAGAGGTTAACCTGCTGAATGTAGCTGACTGTAGCATGGATGATGATCAACATCAGTGGGGTTTCTTTTACCAATAAAGCAGATGCAATAACAACCAGAGTTATTCTAACATTCTGTTTGCTGTGAATGGTGAATGATCAACGAACTTCTGATCAATCAGCCCGACTAGCTAATACACCTGCTTTCATGTCTTAGGTTAGGAGCAAACAATAACAAGTTGATATCAATTGTAGTAATCTGTGCTTGAAAAATGTACTGTACTGTAACTACTATATCAAGCTAATGATTCTGATATTTCTCATTTAAAACAGATTGTTCATTCATTGATTTGTGGATGTCACACTCTGGCTCCGGGACTTTGTATTTGAGCCAGGGTGTATTCGTTTTGTTGGGTTTGGTTTGGTTATGTTGGGTATTTGGGTGTGCTTGGTTTTGGTTGTTCTTGTTAGTCATATGACTCCCAATCGGAGGTAACGAGTGTCAGCTGTCGGCTCGTTATCTCTGATTGGGAGCCATATTTTAACTGTGTGTTTTCACCTTGGGTTTGTGGGTTTTTGTTCCGTTTCGGTCTGTGTAACCGTGGACTTCATGAGTCGTCTTTTGTTTTGTAGTTAGATACTTTAAGTCAATAAAGTCATGTTTCTTGGACACGCTGCGCCTTGGTCTCCTTCGCTCCTAGACGACCGTGGACAGAAAAACCCACCAATCTAGGACCAAGCGGCGTGTCAAGCGGCAACAGGACCCACATACACAGGATTCATGGACGCCTATAAAGGATTCATGGACATGGGAGGAGATACTGGATGGAAAGGGTCCTTGGGCACAACCGGGAGAATATCGCCGTCCTCGTGAAGAGCTGGAGGCAGCTAAAGCCGAGAGGAGGCGATATGAGGAGGCAGCACGGAGGCAAGACTGGAAGCCCGAGAGTACTACCCAAAAATTTCTTGGGGGGGGCTTAAAGGGAGTGTGGCGAAGTCAGGTAGGAGACCTGCGCCTACTCCCTGTACTTACCGTGGAGAGCGAGAGTACGGGCAGACAGCGTGTTACGCAGTAGAGCGCATGGTGTCTCCTGTACGCGTGCATAGCCCGGTTCGGTACATTCCAGCTCCACGTATCGGCCGGGCTAGATTGAGCGTTGAGCCGGATGTCATGAAGCCGGCCCCACGCATCCGGCCACCAGTGCGTCTCCTCGGGCCGGCACATGGCACCAGCCTTACGCATGGTGTCCCCGGTTCGCCTACATAGCCCGGTGCGGGTTATTCCACCTCCCCGTACTGGTCGGGCGACGGGGAGCATACAACCAGGTAAGGTTGGGCAGGCTCAGTGCTCAAGGGAGCCAGTAAGCCTGCACGGTCCGGTATTTCCGGCGCCACCTCCCCGCTCCAGCCCAGTACCACCAGTGCCTACACCACGCACCAAGCCTCCTGTGTGTCCCCAGAGTCCTGTGCGTCCTGTTCCTGCTCCCCGCACTAGCCCTGAGATGCGTGTCCTCAGCCCGGTACCTCCAGTTCCGGCACCACGCATCCGGCCACCAGTGCGTCTCAGCCGGCCAGAGTCTGCCGTCTGCCCAACGGCGCCTGAACTGCCCGTCTGCCCAACGGCGCCTGAACTGCCCGTCTGCCAAGCGCTGCATAAGCCGCCCGTCTGTACTGAGCCTGCAAAGCCGCCCGTCTGCCATGAGCCTTCAGAGCCGTCCGCTAGACCGGAGCCGCTAGAGCCTTCCGCCAGACAGGAGCCGCTAGAGCCTTCCGCCAGACAGGAGCAGCCGAAGCCTTCCGCCAGACAGGAGCAGCCAGAGCCTTCCGCCAGACAGGATCAGCCAGAGCCTTCCGCCAGACAGGATCAGCCAGAGCCTTCCGCCAGACAGGATCAGCCAGAGCCTTCCGCCAGACAGGATCAGCCAGAGCCTTCCGCCAGACAGGATCAGCCAGAGCCTTCCGCCAGCCATGAGCAGCCAGATCCGTCAGCCAGCCATGAGCAGCCAGATCCGTCAGCCAGCCATGAGCAGCCAGATCCGTCAGCCAGCCATGAGCAGCCAGATCCGTCAGCCAGCCATGAGCAGCCAGATTCGTCAGCCAGCCGCGAGCAGCCAGATCCGTCAGCCAGCCATGAGCAGCCAGATCCGTCAGCCAGCCATGAGCCGTCCAGCCAGGATCCGCCAGAGCCGTCCAGCCAGGATCCGCCAGCCAGCCAGGATCCGCCAGAGCCAGCCAGCCAGGATCCGCCATTCAGTCCGGTGCTGCCCCTTAGTCCGGTGCTGCCCCTTATCCTGGTGCTGCCCCTTATCCTGGTGCTGCCCCTTAGTCCGGTGCTGCCCCTTAGTCCGGTGCTGCCTCTTAGTCCGGTGCTGCCCCTTAATCCAGTGGGGTTAAATTGGAGGGTGGTCATTGGGAGGAGGCTACGTAAGCGGGTAGTGACTATGGTGGGGTGGGGACCACGACCTGTGCCAGAGCCGCCACCGTGGACAGACGCCCTCCCAGACCCTCCCCTAGACTTTATGCTGGTGCGCCCGGAGTTCGCACCTTAAGGGAGGTTATGTCACACTCTGGCTCCGGGACTTTGTATTTGAGCCAGGGTGTATTCGTTTTGTTGGGTTTGGTTTGGTTATGTTGGGTATTTGGGTGTGCTTGGTTTTGGTTGTTCTTGTTAGTCATATGACTCCCAATCGGAGGTAACGAGTGTCAGCTGTCGGCTCGTTATCTCTGATTGGGAGCCATATTTTAACTGTGTGTTTTCACCTTGGGTTTGTGGGTTTTTGTTCCGTTTCGGTCTGTGTAACCGTGGACTTCATGAGTCGTCTTTTGTTTTGTAGTTAGATACTTTAAGTCAATAAAGTCATGTTTCTTGGACACGCTGCGCCTTGGTCTCCTTCGCTCCTAGACGACCGTGACAGTGGAGCACATGTTGACCTAGATTCTGCTATAGGTCAGGCCCCTTGATACTGCTTTTTCTGTTTCTGCCTCCATAATATATACCATAATATATACCATAATATATACCATAATATTTACCATAATATATACCATAATATATACCATAATATTTACCATAATATATACCATAATATATACCATAATATATTCCATAATATTTACCATAATATATACCATAATATATACCATAATATTTACCATAATATATACCATAATATATTCCATAATATATACCATAATATATACCATAATATATTCCATAATATATACAGTGGGGGAAAAAAGTATTTAGTCAGCCACCAATTGTGCAAGTTCTCCCACTTAAAAAGATGAGAGAGGCCTGTAATTTTCATCATAGGTACACGTCAACTCTGACAGACAATTTGAGAAAAAAAATCCAGAAAATCACATTGTAGGATTTTTTATGAATTTATTTGCAAATTATGTTAAGTATTTGGTTACCTACAAACAAGCAATATTTCTGGCTCTCACAGACCTCTCACAGACCTCTTCTTTAAGAGGCTCCTCTGTCCTCCACTCGTTACCTGTATTAATGGCACCTGTTTGAACAGTCACACTCCAAGCTCCACTATGGCCAAGACCAAAGAGCTGTCAAAGGACACCAGAAACAAAATTGTAGACCTGCACCAGGCTGGGAAGACTGAATCTGCAATAGGTAAGCAGCTTGGTTTGAAAAAATCAACTGTGGGAGCAATTATTAGGAAATGGAAGACATACAAGACCACTGATAATCTCCCTTGATCTGGGGCTCCACGCAAGATCTCACCCCGTGGGGTCAAAATCATCACAAGAACGGTGAGCAAAAATCCCAGAACCACACGGGGGGACCTAGTGAATGACCTGCAGAGAGCTGGGACCAAAGTAACAAAGCCTACTATCAGTAACACACTACGCCGCCAGGGACTTAAATCCTGCAGTGCAAGACGTGTCCCCCTGCTTAAGCCAGTACATGTCCAGGCCCGTCTGAAGTTTGCTAGAATGCATTTGGATGATCCAGAAGAGGATTGGGAGAATGTCATATGGTCAGATGAAACCAAAATATAACTTTTTGGTAAAAACTCAACTCGTCGTGTTTGGAGGACAAAGAATGCTGAGTTGCATCCAAAGAACACCATACCTACTGTGAAGCATGGGGGTGGAAACATCATGCTTTGGGGCTGTTTTTCTGCAAAGGGACCAGGACGACTGATCCGTGTAAAGGAAAGAATGAATGGGGCCATGTATCATGAGATTTTAAGTGAAAACCTCCTTCCATCAGCAAGGGCATTGAAGATGAAACGTGGCTGGGTCTTTCAGCATGACAATGATCCCAAACACACCGCCCGGGCAACGAAGGAGTGGCTTCGTAAGAAGCATTTCAAGGTCATGGAGTGGCCTAGCCAGTCTCCAGATCTCAACCCCATAGAAAATCTTTGGAGGGAGTTGAAAGTCTGTGTTGCCCAGCGACAGCCCCAAAACATCACTGCTCTAGAGGAGATCTGCATGGAGGAATGGGCCAAAATACCAGCAACAGTGTGTGAAAACCTTGTCAAGACGTACAGAAACCGTTTGACCTGTGTTATTGCCAACAAAGGGTATATAACAAAGTATTGAGAAACTTTTGTTATTGACCAAATACTTATTTTCCACCATAATTTGCAAATAAATTCATAAAAAATCCTACAATGTGATTTTCTGAATTTCTTTTTCTCATTTTGTCTGTCATAGTTGACGTGTACCTATGATGAAAATTACAGGCCTCTCTCATCTTTTTAAGTGGGAGAACTTGCACAATTGGTGGCTGACTAAATACTTTTTTACCCCACTGTACCATAATATTTACCATAATATATACCATAATATTTACCATAATATATACCATAATATATGCCATAATATATACCATAATATTTACCATAATATATACCATAATATATACCATAATATATTCCATAATATATACCATAATATATACCATAATATTTACCATAATATATTCCATAATATATACCATAATATATACCATAATATATACCATTATATTTACCATAAGATATACCATAATATATACCATAATATATACCATCATATATACCATAATATTTACCATAATATATTCCATAATATTTACCATAATATATACCATAATATTTACCATAATATATACCATAATATTTACCATAATATTTACCATAATATTTACCATAATATATACTATAATATTTACCATAATATATACCATAATATTTACCATAATATTTACCATAATATATTCCATAATATATACCATAATATATACCATAATATATTCCATAATATTTACCATAATATATACCATAATATTTACCATAATATATACCATAATATATACTATAATATATACCATAATATTTACCATAATATATACTATAATATATACCATATTATAAACTGGGTGGTTCTAGCCCTGAATGCTGATTGGCTAAAAGCCATGGTATATCAGACCTTATACCATGGATATGACAAAACATTTATTTTTACTGCTCTAATTATGTTGGTAACCAGTTTATAATAGCAATAAGGCACCTCTGGGGTTACGGCTAAGGGCTGTGTTCAGGTACTCCGCGTTGCGTCGTGCATAAGAACAGCCCTTAGCCTTGGTATATTGGCCATATACCACACCCCCTCGGGCGTTATTGCTTAAATATATACCATAACATATACCATAATATGTTTGATAATATATACCATAACATATACCATAGTATAAAACATTTTCAACACTTAGAATGCCGCTATTAATAATTATTCTGGAGGTTGCAGATAATAGTGACCTATGACTACAGACTGACTACAGACTGACTACAGACTATTACTACAGACTATATAACTATAGACTATGACTACAGACTATGATTATAGACTGACTACAGACTGACTACAGACTATTACTACAGACTATATAACTATAGACTATACCCACAGACTATGATTATAGACTATACCTACAGACTATGATTATAGACTGACTACAAACTGACTACAGACTGACTACAGACTATAACTATAGACTATATAACTATAGACTATACCTACAGACTATGATTATAGACTGACTACAGACTGACTACAGACTATTACTGCAGACTATATAACTATAGACTATGACTACAGACTATGATTATAGACTGACTACAGACTGACTACAGACTATTACTACAGACTATATAACTATAGACTATACCCACAGACTATGTTTATAGACTATACCTACAGACTATGATTATAGACTGACTACAAACTGACTACAGACTGACTACAGACTATAACTATAGACTATATAACTATAGACTATACCTACAGACTATGATTATAGACTGACTACAGACTGACTACAGACTATTACTACAGACTATTATTACAGACTATATAACTATAGACTATGATTATAGACTGACTACAGACTATGACTGCAGACTATAACTATAGACTATATAACTATAGACTATACCTACAGACTATGATTATAGACTGACTACAGACTGACTACAGACTGACTACAGACTATGACTACATACTATTACTACAGACTATATAACTATAGACTATGACTACAGACTATGATTATAGACTGACTACAGACTATTACCACAGACTATATAACTATAGACTGTACCTACAGACTATGATTATAGACAGACTACAGACTGACTACAGACTACATAACTACAGACTATGACTACAGACTATAACTATAGACTATATAACTATAGACTATACCTACAGACTATGACTACAGACTGACTACAGACTATGACTAGGACCTAGTCCCAGACCGCCAGCTGGGTTATGATAGGGCTACTATAATAAGGCCAGCTGGGTTATGATAGGGCTACTATAATAAGGCCAGCTGGGTTATGATAGGGCTACTATAATAAGGCCAGCTGGGTTATGATAGGGCTACTATAATAAGGCCAGCTGGGTTATGATAGGGCTACTATAATAAGGCCAGCTGGGTTATGATAGGGCTACTATAATAAGGCCAGCTGGGTTATGATAGGGCTACTATAATAAGGCCAGCTGGGTTATGATAGGGCTACTATAATAAGGCCAGCTGGGTTATGATAGGGCTACTATAATAAGGCCAGCTGGGTTATGATAGGGCTACTATAATAAGGCCAGCTGGGTTATGATAGGGCTACTATAATAAGGCCAGCTGGGTTATGATAGGGCTACTATAATAAGGCCAGCTGGGTTATGATAGGGCTACTATAATAAGGCCAGCTGGGTTATGATAGGGCTACTATAATAAGGCCAGCTGGGTTATGATAGGGCTACTATAATAAGGCCAGCTGGGTTATGATAGGGCTACTATAATATGTGAACATTGATCATGAGCCTCATGCTATCTGCATTTGAATTCTTTGTGCAGAAAACAGCATGCTACTGAAGATACCATTTCTAAAACAATTTGAGGTATTTATGATGGTGATGGAGTCACAGTCAGAGGTGGAAAACACCTAGGCCTTGGATTCTGGAGAAAACAATCGTTAGAGAAAACTAAATCAGCTGACCTTTCTATTCCGTCATGTCACTGGCCTGTCCAAACTACTCACTCACCTCTACAGAGAAAACCCCAAACAAAACCACATTGAATCCATTTCCTCCCAAATCAAACCATGTCCTTCTTTTCCAGAATGGACCGATCAAAGCCACACCCGGAGGTGTTCCACTACAGCAACAAGGAGCAGTCGTCCCACCTCCTGCTGCAGCTGAACCGCCTCAGACAGGAGAGGATCCTTACTGACGTGCTACTCTGTTCAGATAACACAGAGATCCCCTGCCACCGCAACGTTCTGGCCTCCAGCAGTCCTTACTTCACAGCCATGTTCTGTCACGACTTCAGAGAAAGCCACCAGGAGAAGGTGGATCTGAAGGTAGGGTTATTCACTTTTTAAATGAAAAATAATGCTTGTTTTTGTAAAACTAGACTAGCATCCTGCCTCACTCTGCAGAAACAGGAGAAGGCTTACTTTTATGTCAAGTGCTGCGTAGTTTCTGCCTGTCAACGAAAGGCACCATACAAATAAAATCTATTCTTCTTCTAATTATTATTATTTAAGGGGATCACCTCCAGCATCCTGAGTGACATTGTGGACTACGTCTACACAGGGGTCATCACCATCACCATGGAGATAGTGCTGCCCCTGATGCAGGCTGTCTCCATGCTGCAGTACACCGGGCTGTTCGAGGCCTGCTCCTCTTTCCTGCAGGTGACCCACAGATGAATTAGCTTTCTTGCTAACTCTGGCACTTTCACATTGATGTTGAAAACTTTAATATGATTAATAATGTGCGTTGTCCTTGGTAAATACGTTAAACCATTTTTTGTTGTTGTTGAAATTTCAGGAGCAGCTGAGCCCAGACAACTGCCTCAGCATGATCCGGCTGTCAGAGATATTACACTGCGGCAGCCTGAAGGAGAAGGTCAGTAGAATTCGTTTCGTTTTAAATAATGTGTTGTTGGTTGACTTGGGCAGCATATGGGCCCTGGTCAAAAGTAGTGTATTAAAACTAATTAGGGAAAAGGCTGCTATTTCAGACTCAGTCCATATGTATTGTCAATTTTCAAATAAAATGCATTAATTAAATCATTCATTCCAGGCCAGGGAGATGGCAGTACAGAGCTTCTCTGACGTCTCTACCTCTGAGGACTTGTGTGAGCTCTCCTTACCTGAGCTGATGAGTTACCTGGAGGATGACCGGCTGTGTGCCGAGGAGGAGCAGGTAAGATAAGATAACGTAATAAGGGTAATGTACGGTAAGATTAGATAGTACTTTATATAAATCCCTAAAAGGGTCCGTTTGTTTGCACCAGCTAATGTATACATCACCAATAAACACCCAATCAACAACAATGGAGAGACGGACACTAGAAGCAGCATCATCAATGAAGTTAAAACCATCAATGGATGTTAAGAACTAAGTGTTGATATTAAAACGGCTTATTGAACCCAGGTGTTCGAGACGTTGCTGGCGTGGATCCACCACGACCCATTCTCCCGGCGCGGCGCCATCTCCGACCTCTTCAAGAAGGTGCGTCTACGCTACATCCACCCCACCTACCTGTTCCAGTTCATTGCCAGCGACCCCCTCATCCAGTCCTCCACCCTCTGCACCGAGGTCATCGAGTCCGTCCGACGCCTCATGTTCTCCATCACTACTAAGTGTGGGTCGGACCTCAAGCCCCTGTGGGTGACCCCACGGCGCTACACCTGCCGGGAGACCCTGGTTCTAGTCGGCGGCCGCAAGAACAACGAGCAGACGTCCCGTGAAGCGCTCCTGTTCGACGAGAGGACTCAGCGCTGGCAGTGGCTGGCCAAGCTGCCCCTGCGGCTCTACAAGGCCTCCTACGTCTGTATCCACAGCATCCTGTATGTTCTGGGAGGCCTCACCATGAACACCAAACACAGAGTGGTTAGCACCACTGTCTATATGTTATCTCTGAAGACCAACCAGTGGAGGACGGCTGAGCCCATGATCCAGCCTCGCTTCGCCCACCAGTCTGTCTCCTACCTGCACTTTATCTTCGTCCTGGGGGGCCTGGGGCCAGAGAAGCAGGTGTGTGACACGGTGGAGAGATACAATAGTATGTTCAACCAATGGGAGGCTATGGTTCCCATGCCGACTGCTGTGCTACACCCGGCGGTCGCCGCTAACGATCAAAGAATCTACCTGTTCGGGGGAGAGGACGCGATGCAGAACCCTGTCAGGATGATACAGGTAGGCAGAATGTCATACTGTTGAGGTTGCTGTTGAGTGGTGAACTTGAGTCTTGAAGTCTTGAGTCTTGAAGTCTTGAAGTCTTGAGTCTTGAGTCTTGAGTCTTGAAGTCTTGAAGTCTTGAAGTCTTGAGTCTTGAGTCTTGAGTCTTGAGTCTTGAAGTCATGAAGTCTTGAGTCTTGAGTCTTGAAGTCTTGAGTCTTGAAGTCTTGAGTCTTGAAGTCTTGACTCTTGAAGTCTTGGAGTTAATTCTTGAACATTTTAGCCAACAATTCTGCACAGAAACACTAAACTCTTCTAAACCTATCCTTTTCTCCAGGTGTATCACATTGGCAGGAATATGTGGTCCATGATGGAGACCAGGACAGTGAAGAACGTTTCTGCACCAGCAGCTGTCATTGATGACAAGATCTACATTATCGGAGGTAGGAGGAGGGTGGATGAGTCAGAAAAAAGACAATCTGATGTCAATTAAATACAACTTTATTTGTCTACTTAGGACTTCGAGATCTTTGATATCTTCTGTCTTTTGTCAAGACAACCTTACCAGCAGCTTTTCCCTAACTGTCACCATGTCCTTTACAGGCTACACCAGAAGAATGATAGCGTACGACACCAAAGCCAACCGGTTTCTGAAGTGTGAGAATATGAAGGCGAGGAGAATGCACCATGCTGCCACGGTGTTCAACAACAAACTGTACGTGACCGGAGGACGCTTCATCAACGGACATGATGTCATAGAGGACTCTGACAGCTTTGAGTGCTATGACCCAAAGACTGACACATGGACAACCAAGGGGACACTGCCATACAAGCTGTTTGACCACGGTTCTCTATCCCTGGTGTGTGTCTCCAACAAACCCAACCTTCCCTGAGTGTGTTTCACTCTCTATTGCATCTCTGATGTCCTTCCCTGTCCCACAAACACTCACCAAAACATCCCTCAATGGGTGACAGTATTTCCAGCAGCGAATCTTAAATCAAATGAGATTTTAGAGACGCTACTTGTCATATGGAAGCGAAGCCCTGGGCAGTTAATTGTTGTGTCGAACTGAAGGCTATAGGTGTATACAGTACTGTAGGCTATATGAAGGCTACAGTACATGATGCCCAACTGTTTAGTTACCAGTCCAAACACGTTGCCAACAGACTGGATGATATTACAACCCACTAGGTAAAAACTGGTTGTAACAGTGTTGTTTCCACGTCATTTCAACCCAAAAATTCAAATTCAACTCTTTTGCCCTCAGAACAACCTCAATTTGTCGGGGCATGGACTCTACAAGGTGTTGAAAGCATTCCACAGGGACGCTGGCCCATGTTGACTCCAATGCTTCCCACAGTTGTGTCAAGTTGGCTGGATGTCCTTTAGGTGGTGGACCATTCTTTATACACACGGGAAACTGTTGAGCGTGAAAAACCCATCAGTGTTGCAGTTCTTGACACAAACCAGTGCGCCTGGCACCTACTACCATACCCCGTTCAAAGGCACTTAAATATTTTGTCTTGCCCATTCACCCTCTGAATGGCACACATACACAATCCATGTCTCAATTGTCTCAAGGCTTAAAAATCCTTCTTTAACCTGTCTCCTCCCCTTCATCTACACTGATTGAAGTGGATTTAACAGGTGACATCGATAAGGAATCATAGCTTTCACCTGGATTCAACTGGTCAGTCTATGCTATGGAAAGAGCAAGTGTTCTTAATGTTTTGTACACTCAGTGTATATTTATTAATAACATTCCTCTGAGGTGATGTTGATGGAATTATTCATATTTAGTGAGAATTTATAACCAAGTGAATGGACATAAAGTGAAATAATCCCATATGCACATGATAAGAATGACGTCGTGGTTATATCTGAAGAGTGATAGGGTGATAACTCTGTCTGTTGACATGTATCTTCTTACTCATTTATGTGTGGTGACACCGTACAAATTGTTTGCTAACAGATCTATGCAATCACCTCATAATTGTGTTTTTTTTTAAAAGTGGTTTTATATTCCTGTTTGTTTGTTTGTGTAATGTTGTTTATTAATAACAAATAAAATGTTATCACAAAGACTGTGGCAGTCAATTTCATTTAACATTATTCTGGACTCCTCTCTCTATAAAGAGGTCTCAGTCCCACTGTGAGGTCTCAATCTCACTGTGAGGTCTCAGTCTCACTGTAACATCTCAGTCTCACTGTAAGGTCTCAGTCCCACTGTGAGGTCCTAGTCTCACTGTGAGGTCTCAGTCCCACTGTAATGTCTCAGACTCACTGTGACGTCTCAGTCTCACTGTAACGTCTCAGTCTCACTGTGAGGTCTCAGTCTCACTGTAATGTCTCAGTCTCACTGTAATGTCTCAGTCTCACTGTGAGGTCTCAGTCTCACTGTGAGGTCTCAGTCTCACTGTAATGTCTCAGTCTCACTGTGAGGTCTCAGTCCCACTGTGAGGTCTCAGTCTTAGCCATCTCAGTCTCACTGTAACGTCTCAGTCTCACTGTGAGGTCTCAGTCTCAATGTAACGTCTCAGTCTCACTGTGAGATCTCAGTCTCACTGTGAGGTTTCAGTCCCACTGTGAGGTCTCAGTCTCACTGTAACGTCTCAGTCTCACTGTAACGTCTCAGTCTCACTGTAATGTCTCAGTCTCACTGTGAGGTCTCTGTCTCACTATGAGGTCTCAGTCCCACTGTGGGGTCTCAGTCTTAGCTGTCTCAGTCTCACTGTAACGTCTCAGTCTCACTGTGAGGTCTCAGTCCCACTGTGAGGTCTCAGTCCCACTGTGAGGTCTCAGTCCCACTGTGAGGTCTCAGTCCCACTGTGAGATCTCAATCCCACTGTGAGGTCTCAGTCCCACTGTGAGGTCTCAGTCTTAACCGTCTCAGTCTAGAGAACAGATGTAACCTGAGTAGCCCATCTATCTCTCATGTAAAGTCCATGACCCGCTGGTCTCGCTGGTTTCGCTGGTCTCGCTCCACCACGACCAGCACATGCCCAGACAGGAACAGGGGGAGGGGTGGGGGGCTTCATTAGACGACATGAGCCAACGTGGATGAAGAGGCATCTCTTACGACAGAGGAGGAGAGGACAGCATATTGTATTTCCGATTTCAACATTTAAATAAATATCCCAATAAATCACTTACAGTACATCAGAGTAGTAGACTAAGATTGTACAACAGGTTACTCTCACCTTCAATGTTTCATGAATGATTTAATAATAATCGTTACTTACGAAATGACTCATGACTTCTGGAACATCATGACCCCATCTCTGGGGTTATTTTCGTAAACAAACAGGAGGGGGAACATTACACCACGTGAGTCATGTGGACTGCCCGTTGCTACACTGGCTTCAGGACAGGCAGATGTGACAGCGAGCCCGGGCCGGCCGTGCCCGCTGGATACCAACAGGGAGGAACAGTTTCACAAGACCACCTGAGAGATGATGAAACTGATGAAACTGAAGAGGGACAGCAACAGGTGGAGAGGAGAGAGAGACAGACTGGATGGTCAGGTGCTGTCTGACAACCACAACACAAACACTGAGCAAGAGAGAGAGAGAGAGAGAGAGAGAGAGAGAGAGAGAGAGAGAGAGAGAGAGAGAGAGAGAGAGAGCAAGAGAGACACAGAGAGAGAGACAGCCACAACTCAAACACACAGCGAGAGAGACAGAGACAGAGAGAGAGAGAGACCAGAGACAGAGGAGAGAGAGAGAGAGACAGAGAGAGAGGAACCAGACAGTTCTGTTCATCAGTGTTTAATCATTTTTTAAGCAATCACGATATATATGCCTTTTTTTTTTTACATATGTGTGGTCCCGGGAATCGAACCCACTATCCTGGCATTGCAAGAGCCATGCTCTACTAACTGACATGATCACCAATCAGTAACTATTTTTTGTTTTGTAACCTATTATGATTGAATGTTTGGATGCGTTTGGTCACGCCACCCCCAATCTGATGTTTCTGTAATGTTGTCCTGTTTCACCAAGGGAAATGTCATCCACATGGATCTCTAGGAAATCCCCCTGCTCTGGTTGCATCTGGTGGCAGGCATAACTTGGGGGAAGATATTTCGGGAAGAACAAACTGTCACGTTGCTCAATGTTACAAAGAAACAGAATTCTTTGAATGTATAGTTAGTAATTTCAGAATGAGCAGTGGTGGAAAAAGTATTCAATTGTCATACTTGAGTAAAAGTAAAGATACCTTAACAGAAAATTACTCAAGTAAAAGTGAAAGTTACCCAGTAAAATACTACATGAGTAAAAGTCTAAAAGTATCTGGTTTTAAATGTACAGTTTAAATGTACAGGCAGTACGGATGACAAAGCGTTATATTGATTGGTGCCATAATTCTGTCCTGTTTGAGCATTCTAATTGTAACGAGTACTTTTAGGTGTCAGGGAAAATGTATGGAGTAAAAAGTACATTATTTTCATTAGGAATGTAGTGGAGTAAAAGTAAAAGTTGTCAAAAATATAAATAGTAAAGTAAAGTACAGATACCCCAAAAAACTACTTAAGTAGTACTTAAAATGATTTTTACTTAAGTATTTTACACCACTGAGAACGAGCACATAAAGAAAGAAATGCACAAAGAAGTGTGCATCTGACTGGAAGTGTGCATCTGACTGGAAGTGTGCATCTGACCGGAAGTGTGCATCTGACTGGAAGTGTGCATCTGACCGGAAGTGTGCATCTGACTGGAAGTGTGTATCTGACTGGAAGTGTGCATCTGACTGGAAGTGTGCATCTGACCGGAAGTGTGCATCTGACCGGAAGTGTGCATCTGACCGGAAGTGTGCATCTGACTGGAAGTGTGCATCTGACTGGAAGTGTGCATCTGACCGGAAGTGTGCATCTGACTGGAAGTGTGCATCTGACCGGAAGTGTGCATCTGACCGGAAGTGTGCATCTGACTGGAAGTGTGCATCTGACTGGAAGTGTGCATCTGACCGGAAGTGTGCATCTGACCGGAAGTGTGCATCTGACCGGAAGTGTGCATCTGACTGGAAGTGTGCATCTGACTGGAAGTGTGCATCTGACCGGAAGTGTGCATCTGACTGGAAGTGTGCATCTGACTGGAAGTGTGCATCTGACCGGAAGTGTGCATCTGACCGGAAGTGTGCATCTGACTGGAAGTGTGCATCTGACCGGAAGTGTGGATCTGACCGGAAGTGTGCATCTGACTGGAAGTGTGCATCTGACCGGAAGTGTGGATCTGACCGGAAGTGTGCATCTGACTGGAAGTGTGCATCTGACTGGAAGTGTGCATCTGACCGGAAGTGTGCATCTGACTGGAAGTGTGCATCTGACCGGAAGTGTGCATCTGACTGGAAGTGTGCATCTGACTGGAAGTGTGCATCTGACCGGAAGTGTGGATCTGACTGGAAGTGTGCATCTGACTGGAAGTGTGCATCTGACTGGAAGTGTGCATCTGACCGGAAGTGTGCATCTGACTGGAAGTGTGCATCTGACTGGAAGTGTGCATCTGACCGGAAGTGTGCATCTGACTGGAAGTGTGCATCTGACCGGAAGTGTGGATCTGACCGGAAGTGTGCATCTGACTGGAAGTGTGCATCTGACCGGAAGTGTGCATCTGACTGGAAGTGTGCATCTGACTGGAAGTGTGCATCTGACCGGAAGTGTGGATCTGACTGGAAGTGTGCATCTGACCGGAAGTGTGCATCTGACTGGAAGTGTGCATCTGACTGGAAGTGTGCAGAGACTTTCCCCTGTTTCTCAAGTCATTTTTACTCCAGCACCTTCACTAATGGGTTTTGGGTGTGTGGTAGATTCTGCCTATTTTCCAGAATGTGCACATAACAAAGAATGCTGTACAACACATAGAACATCTAGTACTCAGTGCATATCATATGAACCGGTGAACAACCGGTGAATAACAACGTCTACATTAGAAGCACAGGAGGGAATTGATCTTGTCCATGCTTTAGATTCGTCTTAGACTAAACACGATAGCTTTGACTACAATGCTTCATTTCATCACACACATCATACCAAAGAGGAGAATCAATTGTTGTTCAGAAAAGTGTTTTCGTATTGAACAAAACAAAACAAAAGTCTAATAAAAGTATTTTAATAAAATAAAACATCATTAGCCTACTTATCACACTGCCACCCCACCAACTGCTAGTTGGGACCTTCTTAAAAAAAGTAATCATCTTCTAGCTGTCTCTGAACAGGCCTCAGGGAGATACAAACACAAACAGACCCCACAGAGCCCCAGGACAGCAACATAATTAGACCCAACCAAATCATGAGAAAACAAAAAGAGAATTACTTGACACATTGGAAAGAATTTACAAAAAAACAGAGCAAACTAGAATGCTATTTATCCTTAAACAGAGAGTACACAGTGGCAGAATACCTGACCACTGTGACTGACCCAAAATTAAGGAAATCTTTGCTATTGAGAGAGGCCGCCGTAGGCAGACCTGGCTCTCAAGAGAAGACAGGCTATGTGCACACTGCCCACAAAATGAGGTGGAAACTGAGCTGCACTTCATAACCTCCTGCCAAATGTATGACTATATTAAAGACACATATTTCCCTCAGATTACATAGACCCACAAATAATTTGAAAACAAATCCAATTTTGATAAACTCCCGTATCTATTGGGTGAAATACCATAGTGTGCCATCACAGCAGCAAGATTTGTGACCTGATGCCACAAGAAAAGGGTAACCAGTGAAGAACAAACACCATTGTAAATACAACTCATATTTATGTTTATTTATTTTCCTTTTTGTACTTTAACTATTTGCACATCATTACAACACTGTATATAGACATAATATGATACTTGAAATGTCTTTATTCTTTTGGAACTTTTGTGAGTGTAATATTTACTGTTCATTTTTTATTGTTTATTTCACTTTTGCTTATTATCTATTTCACTTGCTTTGGCAATGTAAACTTGTGATTCCCTTGACAATAAAGCCCATTAAATTGAAATTGAAATTGAATTGAGAGAGAGAGAGAGAGAGAGAGAGAGAGAGAGAGAGAGAGAGAGAGAGAGAGAGAGAGAGAGGTCAGATATGTGCTAAGAATATGGCACATGTAAATGATATGAACACATCATATCATAACACATCATAACACATCATATCATAACACATTACATCATAACACATAACATCATAACACATCATATCATAACACATTACATCATAACACATCACATCATATCATAACACATCATATCATAACACATCATAACACATCATATCATAACACATCATATCATAACACATTTCAGCCCCAGTCTCATCTGGTCTCATCTGGTGTTGTTGATGTTTCTAGGCTGTGGTCTGAATGTGACCTGTGACCTTTTGTGTATAACAGGAAAGTCCAGGCCGGATCAGTCAACCAGGCAAGGCACCTGCTCTGGGGATCCAGTTACCCAGTCTGTTCTACTGAGGCACCTGCTCTGGGGCTCCAGTTAGCCAGTCTGTTCTACTGAGGCACCTGCTCTGGGGCTCCAGTTAGCCAGTCTGTTCTACTGAGCCACCTGCTCTGGGGCTCCAGTTACCCAGTCTGTTCTACTGAGCCACCTGCTCTGGGGCTCCAGTTACCCAGTCTGTTCTACTGAGCCACCTGCTCTGGGGCTCCAGTTACCCAGTCTGTTCTACTGAGCCACCTGCTCTGGGGCTCCAGTTACCCAGTCTGTTCTACTGAGCCACCTGCTCTGGGGCTCCAGTTAGCCAGTCTGTTCTACTGAGCCACCTGCTCTGGGGCTCCAGTTACCCAGTCTGTTCTACTGAGCCACCTGCTCTGGGGGCTCCAGTTACCCAGTCTGTTCTACTGAGCCACCTGCTCTGGGGCTCCAGTTACCCAGTCTGTTCTACTGAGCCACCTGCTCTGGGGCTCCAGTTACCCAGTCTGTTCTACTGAGGCACCTGCTCTGTGGCTCCAGTTACCCAGTCTGTTCTACTGAGCCACCTGCTCTGGGGCTCCAGTTACCCAGTCTGTTCTACTGAAGCACCTGCTCTGGGGCTCCAGTTACCCAGTCTGTTCTACTGAGCCACCTGCTCTGGGGCTCCAGTTACCCAGTCTGTTCTACTGAGGCACCTGCTCTGGGGCTCCAGTTACCCAGTCTGTTCTACTGAGCCACCTGCTCTGGGGCTCCAGTTAGCCAGTCTGTTCTACTGAGCCACCTGCTCTGGGGCTCCAGTTACCCAGTCTGTTCTACTGAGCCACCTGCTCTGGGGCTCCAGTTACCCAGTCTGTTCTACTGAGCCACCTGCTCTGGGGCTCCAGTTACCCAGTCTGTTCTACTGAGCCACCTGCTCTGGGGCTCCAGTTAGCCAGTCTGTTCTACTGAGCCACCTGCTCTGGGGCTCCAGTTACCCAGTCTGTTCTACTGAGCCACCTGCTCTGGGGCTCCAGTTACCCAGTCTGTTCTACTGAGCCACCTGCTCTGGGGCTCCAGTTACCCAGTCTGTTCTACTGAGCCACCTGCTCTGGGGCTCCAGTTACCCAGTCTGTTCTACTGAGGCACCTGCTCTGTGGCTCCAGTTACCCAGTCTGTTCTACTGAGCCACCTGCTCTGGGGCTCCAGTTACCCAGTCTGTTCTACTGAAGCACCTGCTCTGGGGCTCCAGTTACCCAGTCTGTTCTACTGAGCCACCTGCTCTGGGGCTCCAGTTACCCAGTCTGTTCTACTGAGGCACCTGCTCTGGGGCTCCAGTTACCCAGTCTGTTCTACTGAGCCACCTGCTCTGGGGCTCCAGTTAGCCAGTCTGTTCTACTGAGCCACCTGCTCTGGGGCTCCAGTTACCCAGTCTGTTCTACTGAGGCACCTGCTCTGGGGCTCCAGTTAGCCAGTCTGTTCTACTGAGGCACCTGCTCTGGGGCTCCAGTTACCCAGTCTGTTCTACTGAGCCACCTGCTCTGGGGCTCCAGTTACCCAGTCTGTTCTACTGAGCCACCTGCTCTGGGGCTCCAGTTACCCAGTCTGTTCTACTGAGGCACCTGCTCTGGGGCTCCAGTTAGCCAGTCTGTTCTACTGAGCCACCTGCTCTGGGGGCTCCAGTTACCCAGTCTGTTCTACTGAGGCACCTGCTCTGGGGCTCCAGTTAGCCAGTCTGTTCTACTGAGGCACCTGCTCTGGGGCTCCAGTTACCCAGTCTGTTCTACTGAGCCACCTGCTCTGGGGCTCCAGTTAGCCAGTCTGTTCTACTGAGACACCTGCTCTGGGGCTCCAGTTAGCCATTCTGTTCTACTGAGACACCTGCTCTGGGGCTCCAGTTACCCAGTCTGTTCTACTGAGCCACCTGCTCTGTGGCTCCAGTTAGCCAGTCTGTTCTACTGAGCCACCTGCTCTGTGGCTCCAGTTACCCAGTCTGTTCTACTGAGGCACCTGCTCTGTGGCTCCAGTTACCCAGTCTGTTCTACTGAGGCACCTGCTCTGGGGCTCCAGTTACCCAGTCTGTTCTACTGAGCCACCTGCTCTGGGGATCCAGTTACCCAGTCTGTTCTACTGAGGCACCTGCTCTGGGGCTCCAGTTACCCAGTCTGTTCTACTGAGCCACCTGCTCTGGGGCTCCAGTTACCCAGTCTGTTCTACTGAGCCACCTGCTCTGTGGCTCCAGTTAGCCAGTCTGTTCTACTGAGCCACCTGCTCTGTGGCTCCAGTTACCCAGTCTGTTCTACTGAGGCACCTGCTCTGGGGCTCCAGTTAGCCATTCTGTTCTACTGAGACACCTGCTCTGGGGCTCCAGTTACCCAGTCTGTTCTACTGAGCCACCTGCTCTGTGGCTCCAGTTACCCAGTCTGTTCTACTGAGGCACCTGCTCTGGGGCTCCAGTTAGCCAGTCTGTTCTACTGAGGCACCTGCTCTGGGGCTCCAGTTACCCAGTCTGTTCTACTGAGCCACCTGCTCTGGGGCTCCAGTTACCCAGTCTGTTCTACTGAGCCACCTGCTCTGGGGCTCCAGTTACCCAGTCTGTTCTACTGAGGCACCTGCTCTGGGGCTCCAGTTAGCCAGTCTGTTCTACTGAGCCACCTGCTCTGGGGCTCCAGTTACCCAGTCTGTTCTACTGAGGCACCTGCTCTGGGGCTCCAGTTAGCCAGTCTGTTCTACTGAGGCACCTGCTCTGGGGCTCCAGTTACCCAGTCTGTTCTACTGAGCCACCTGCTCTGGGGCTCCAGTTAGCCAGTCTGTTCTACTGAGACACCTGCTCTGGGGCTCCAGTTAGCCATTCTGTTCTACTGAGACACCTGCTCTGGGGCTCCAGTTACCCAGTCTGTTCTACTGAGCCACCTGCTCTGTGGCTCCAGTTAGCCAGTCTGTTCTACTGAGCCACCTGCTCTGTGGCTCCAGTTACCCAGTCTGTTCTACTGAGGCACCTGCTCTGTGGCTCCAGTTACCCAGTCTGTTCTACTGAGGCACCTGCTCTGGGGCTCCAGTTACCCAGTCTGTTCTACTGAGGCACCTGCTCTGGGGCTCCAGTTAGCCAGTCTGTTCTACTGAGCCACCTGCTCTGGGGCTCCAGTTACCCAGTCTGTTCTACTGAGGCACCTGCTCTGGGGCTCCAGTTAGCCAGTCTGTTCTACTGAGGCACCTGCTCTGGGGCTCCAGTTACCCAGTCTGTTCTACTGAGGCACCTGCTCTGGGGCTCCAGTTACCCAGTCTGTTCTACTGAGGCACCTGCTCTGGGGCTCCAGTTACCCAGTCTGTTCTACTGAGGCACCTGCTCTGGGGCTCCAGTTAGCCAGTCTGTTCTACTGAGCCACCTGCTCTGGGGCTCCAGTTACCCAGTCTGTTCTACTGAGGCACCTGCTCTGGGGCTCCAGTTACCCAGTCTGTTCTACTGAGACACCTGCTCTGGGGCTCCAGTTAGCCAGTCTGTTCTACTGAGCCACCTGCTCTGGGGCTCCAGTTACCCAGTCTGTTCTACTGAGCCACCTGCTCTGGGATCCAGTTACCCAGTCTGTTCTACTGAGCCACCTGCTCTGGGGATCCAGTTACCCAGTCTGTTCTACTGAGGCACCTGCTCTGGGGCTCCAGTTACCCAGTCTGTTCTACTGAGCCACCTGCTCTGTGGCTCCAGTTAGCCAGTCTGTTCTACTGAGCCACCTGCTCTGGGGCTCCAGTTACCCAGTCTGTTCTACTGAGGCACCTGCTCTGGGGCTCCAGTTAGCCAGTCTGTTCTACTGAGGCACCTGCTCTGGGGCTCCAGTTACCCAGTCTGTTCTACTGAGCCACCTGCTCTGGGGCTCCAGTTACCCAGTCTGTTCTACTGAGCCACCTGCTCTGGGGCTCCAGTTACCCAGTCTGTTCTACTGAGCCACCTGCTCTGTGGCTCCAGTTAGCCAGTCTGTTCTACTGAGCCACCTGCTCTGTGGCTCCAGTTACCCAGTCTGTTCTACTGAGGCACCTGCTCTGGGGCTCCAGTTAGCCAGTCTGTTCTACTGAGGCACCTGCTCTGGGGCTCCAGTTACCCAGTCTGTTCTACTGAGCCACCTGCTCTGTGGCTCCAGTTACCCAGTCTGTTCTACTGAGGCACCTGCTCTGTGGCTCCAGTTAGCCAGTCTGTTCTACTGAGGCACCTGCTCTGGGGCTCCAGTTACCCAGTCTGTTCTACTGAGCCACCTGCTCTGGGGCTCCAGTTACCCAGTTTGTTCTACTGAGCCACCTGCTCTGGGGCTCCAGTTACCCAGTCTGTTCTACTGAGCCACCTGCTCTGTGGCTCCAGTTACCCAGTCTGTTCTACTGAGCCACCTGCTCTGGGGCTCCAGTTACCCAGTCTGTTCTACTGAGCCACCTGCTCTGGGGATCCAGTTACCCAGTCTGTTCTACTGAGCCACCTGCTCTGGGGCTCCAGTTAGCCAGTCTGTTCTACTGAGCCACCTGCTCTGTGGCTCCAGTTACCCAGTCTGTTCTACTGAGCCACCTGCTCTGTGGCTCCAGTTACCCAGTCTGTTCTACTGAGCCACCTGCTCTGGGGCTCCAGTTACCCAGTCTGTTCTACTGAGCCACCTGCTCTGTGGCTCCAGTTACCCAGTCTGTTCTACTGAGCCACCTGCTCTGGGGCTCCAGTTACCCAGTCTGTTCTACTGAGGCACCTGCTCTGGGGATCCAGTTACCCAGTCTGTTCTACTGAGGCACCTGCTCTGGGGCTCCAGTTACCCAGTCTGTTCTACTGAGCCACCTGCTCTGGGGCTCCAGTTACCCAGTCTGTTCTACTGAGGCACCTGCTCTGGGGCTCCAGTTAGCCACTCCAGTTAAACACTTTTAACATAGGCCAGGCCCTGTAGTTACCTCATATCAGAGTGATAATGCTTTGCATTATGCCTGGGAAGAAAATACTTCAATTTGCTCAACTTGCCATTGACTCAACCATTGGTTACCCCATGGCCATTGGCTCAACTTACCCCAAGGCAAACATTTTGACTATACTAGCCCACACAGCTACAATGATGCACTTTCATACTAGGTTTAGGACCTCACATTGAAGCTTATAGAGACCCCAACTGATGTATAGAACAATCTTAAAAGTATGTACTTTGGTTTAGATACAAGCATCATGAAACTTCTAGCGCAGTAAATTATTTTGACTTGGTGAAAATCAATTTTTTTGGACATAACTTGCTTACCACTTTTTCCAAGTGGTATCTTCCTTCACAGACTCCATAAAATGATGACCTCTTCCTAAAATGTGGTGAAATTATTAATTTTGTGTGTGGTTTCCTAGAGGGTGGCTCAACCTCCCTCCCCCTCTTGTTTCCACAATGTAACCCTGGACTCTAGCAGAATCCTGAGAAGAGACAAGACTTCATTTTTAACTTCCAGGGATGAGTCAGGGGAATTGAAAGAAACTGAGCCTGAAGGAGTTCTGGCCTGTGTTTTTTATTTATTTACCATAAGATTATTTTAACTAAGTCACCAAGAAAGGCTTGTTGTGTCTAGGTCAAATGAAAAATAATAATAAATAAATAATATGCCATTTAGCAGACGCTTTTATCCAAAGCGACTTACAGTCATGCGTGCATAAATTTTTAGGTATGGGGTGGTCCCGGGGATCGAACCCACTACCCTGGCGTTACAAGCGCCATGCTCTACCAAAAGCTCTGATTCAGCAGTTTAAAGGGGTTAATGTATCTTCCAGCATAGGATATTTGCCCCCTAAACACCCACTGTGGGTGATTATACTCCTTCCCTGGGTCGTTTCGCAATAAAGATAATAAACAAAGCCACGTGTTGCTGCACAGTTTCCAAAAGGGGGCGGAGCTCAAGTGTTCACTTCCCGGATTGTTCGCTGGAGAATATAAAGGCAGCTGCGCAGTCACAATACTAGACAAGACATCAAAGACAATACTTTATTAAAGACCAGACGGCAGAGGAAAATAATATATCTGCATCTTAGAACATTTAACGCTCTTCAACATAAAGTCGGAACTGTAATCTTCTTTCGGCACTGTTGATTTAAACTGTCGAGAATGCCTTTTCTTGGACAGGATTGGAGGTCCCCCGGTCAGAGCTGGGTTAAAACTGAAGAGGGATGGAAAAATTATTCTTCAGACGACAAAAACAGCAATGACTCAGACGTGAGGTCAGTATCCGTGCTTCCTGATACATTTAGGCTTGCGTAGCATCAACACCAGCTAGTGAAATGGAGAACAACTGAAGTGCGCCATCAAGTTATCCAAGGAATTTTCCCATGAAATGCTGAGAGAGAGAGAGAGAGAGGAACTTCTGAGTGTAATGTTTACTGTAAATTGTTATTGTTTATTTCACTTTTGTTTACTATCTACTTCACTTGCTTTGGCAATATTAACATATGTTTCCCATGCCAATAAAGCCCTTGAATTGAATTGAGAGAGGGAGAGAATTTGACATCCAGTCTACCTCTAAAATAAGTGATAAATAGATAGGTTTCTATCAATTTATCACTTATCTGACGTTCCTCACAATACAGTTTTTGCTATTGCTGTTATACTATGGCTAAGCGGGAGACAGCGATTGTTGTTATTGCGTCTTTGAGCCTGTGTTCCTACTCGTTAATCATTGTGCTATAAATAACTACTGTACAAGTTATGGGATTAGTAGACATCTGTTGGATTTACAGTGTGTCCTGACTCCAGGCAATATTAAGTCAACTATAGGCCCACCTTTTGGAAAACATAGTATCATCTCAAATGAGCCATTTAAACATTTCATACAATGATAAACTCAGCGTTTTTTTTAAAAGTACCGGTACATAAGTTTAGCTTTTGTACACCAGATGTGTAACTGGATGTGTGGTCCGTCTTCCAGCTATTGCAAACCAGAGGAAGAGTGCTTCCAGGAGAATGTGCTGCTGGCATACGACATGGCAGTTAAGAAGAGAAGGAAAGACTTCATGAACACCAACACAAAGATTCCTTGTAATTGAATCTACAGTATAGACCCGGCAATTACACAACAAATGCCCACTGCACAGTGATGCACAGTACTTTTCATGAACGTCCTCAGTAACACAGTCTCCTTTCCCTACAGATTTCCACAAAGAGAAATGGATTTATGTTCACAAAGGAAGCACTAAAGAGGTGAGGAAAGGACTCTCTTTAACGTTGTCATTCTAAACATAAACCGTTACAGTGTACCCTGTAGCAGTAAACCAGACCGTAATACCTGATCATCTGATTATCCCAGCGCCATGGATACTGCACACTGGGAGAAGCATTCAACCGGCTGGACTTCTGCAGTGCCATCAAGGACAGCAGGAGGTTCAACTACGTCGTACGGGTGAGTTGACTTCTCCGTACTACTACTTCTGGGTTAAATCATCATGAAGGGAATGCTATGAGATGGAAAATTATTGTATTGTCCATCCGAGGATGTGAATTGTCCTTTGGCGTCACCTTAGGAAAATGACAAACATCACACCATGCATGCATACTAATGTAGTGTTGAACATTGCAACGCCAGGGTTGTGAGTTCGTTTCCCACGGGGGGCCAGTGTGAAAAATGTATGCACTCACTAACTGTAAGTTGCTCTGGATAAGAGCGTCTGCTAAATGACTAAAATGTAAATGGAAAATATTAAAGGGTGTTACCACAGAGAGTAGTGTACTGAGGGGTGTTTAAAGGGCTGTGTTATGTTCTGGGCGTGTAGGTCTCTCTCTTCTCTTGATTGCTTCGTCTCTCTGTGATGTTTCTCTCTCTGCTGTTTCTCTCTCTGCTATTTCTCTCTCTCTCTCTCTCTGCTGTTTCTCTCTCTCTCTCTGCTGTTTCTCTCTCTCTCTCTCTCTGCTGTTTCTCTCTCTCTCTCTCTCTCTCGCTCTGTGCTGTTTCTCTCTCTGTGCTGTTTCTCTCTCTCTCTCGCTCTGTGCTGTTTCTCTCTCTCTGCTGTTTCTCTCTATCTCTGGGCCTTATCACTTCTCTCCAGACAAGAGGCCCTTTGGAGATATTCTCTGTCTCAACTCACAGTGGACTGTGAGGGAGAGAGAGAGACTGTCAGGGAGAGAGATACTGTGTGTGTGTTTGGTGTTCTCTCTCTGTTGATTAACAGAGAACTAGATTATTCTGAAACTAGTGTGGGCAGTAAGTACAGACGATCAGCAGAATAATATCTAGGTAATGGTAGTAGGGTCCGATATATTGGTCTGGGATGTGTTGTCCAGGTCAGTATACTGCTGTGTCATGGTAGTAGTGATCATTGGTCTGGGATGTGTTGTCCAGGTCAGTGTACTGCTGCTGGCTGCATGGTATTAGTGAGGTTCTCGGTTACACAGATCAGGTTTACCACAGACTGGAAACAACAACTGCATCCCAAATGGCACCCTATTCCCTATATAGTGCACTACGTTTGAGCAGGGCCCATAGGGTGACACAACAACGGTCATGGAAAACCAGCTACATGTTGACCTAGTAGGCAATGCTCTCTGGGTTAGTGGAAATAGAGTTGGACAAAGCTACGTTGACGTTTAGTTAGTGTAGAGTAGTGGCTAAAAGTACACACAATGCCCTGACCTACAGCTGCCATTGCTCCACACACAGACACTTGTTGGGGCTGTGAAGAGGGGGCAGAGGGAGGAGAGGGGAGGGGAGAGGGACACTCAGGCACTGAGGGGGTGGAGGGGAAAGCCTTCCGTGTGCGTCGGTTTGGCTGGCGCCTAGCCCAACTCGATAAAAGACCTTCGCTTGAAAAATGAGAAAAAAGGGTCCATTTTGAGACGCTGTAGCCATTTCCTAAAAATAGTCCGAATTGAAGATAACTCAATCAATCTGTCATTCATTATTTATTTAGGTATTTTACCCCCTTTTTTCTCCCCAATTTCGATCTTGTCTCATCGCTGCAACTCCCCAACGGGCTCGGGAGGCGAAGGTCGAGGAAGGCGTCCTCCGAAACATGACCCGCCAAACCGCGCTTCTTAACACCCGCCCGCTTAACCCGCAAGCGAGCCGCACCAATGTGTCAGAGGAAACACCGTTCAACTGATGACCGAGGACCGAGGTCAGCCTGCTGGCGCCCGGCCCGCCACAAGGAGTCGCTAGAGCACGAAGAACCAAGTAAAGCCCCTCCAGCCATACCCTCCCCTAACCCGGATGACGCTGGGCCAATTGTGCGCCGCCCTATGTGTCTCTCGATCACGGCCAGTTGTGACACAGCCTGGGAACGAACCCAGGTCTGTAGTGACGCTTGGTGTACACTGTGTTGGACTACAGACACCCTGCCCTGGTCGTGGTGTACACTGTTGGGCTAGAGACACCCTGCCCTGGTCGTGGTGTACACTGTTGGGCTAGAGACACCCTGCCCTGGTCGTGGTGTACACTGTTGGGCTAGAGACACCCTGCCCTGGTCGTGGGGTACACTGTTGGGCTAGAGACACCCTGGCCGTGGTGTCCACTGTGTTGGGCTAGAGGCACCCTGGTCGTGGTGTCCACTGTGTTGGACTAGAGACACCCTGCCCTGGTCGTGGTTTACACTGTGTTGGACTAGAGACACCCTGCCCTCGTCGTGGTGTCCACTGTGTTGGACTAGAGACACCCTGCCCTGGTCGTGGTGTCCACTGTGTTGGACTAGAGACACCCTGGCCTGGTCGTGGTGTCCACTGTGTTGGACTAGAGACACCCTGCCCTGGTCGTGGTGTCCACTGTGTTGGACTAGAGTCACCCCTTGAACCCTCTCGCCCTTTTATCTCTCATCGGGGGTCTTGTGTATCAGACACGACCTGCCCCAGCCAGGAGGAATACTGTTCTAGTAGCTTCTTTAAAGTGACAGGGATACTGTAGGCATGCAAGCACACAAACACTCACACACACACGCTCTCAAGCCCCTATAGGATTCATGCGCAAATGTCCCTTTCAACAATGTGTCTGTGTATCCAACGAGTCATGATGGTCTAGTGTTCTAGACAGGTGCAGATGGTCCAAACACCTCCTCCACACCTCCTCCATTCCAACAGTCTGCTGATAGAGACCTGGAGCCACCTCCTCCATTCCAACACTATGCTGATAGATAGAGACCTGGAGCCACCTCCTCCATTCCAACACTATGCTGATAGATAGAGACCTGGAGCCACCTCCTCCATTCCAACACTATGCTGATAGATAGAGACCTGGAGCCACCTCCTCCATTCCAACACTATGCTGATAGATAGAGACCTGGAGCCACCTCCTCCATTCCAACAGTCTGCTGATAGAGACCTGGAGCCACCTCCTCCATTCCAACACTATGCTGATAGATAGAGACCTGGAGCCACCTCCTCCATTCCAACACTATGCTGATAGATAGAGACCTGGAGCCACCTCCTCCATTCCAACACTATGCTGATAGATAGAGACCTAGAGCCACCTCCTCCATTCCAACACTATGCTGATAGATAGAGACCTGGAGCCACCTCCTCCATTCCAACACTATGCTGATAGATAGAGACCTGGAGCCACCTCCTCCATTCCAACAATATGCTGATAGATAGAGACCTGGAGCCACCTCCTCCATTCCAACACTATGCTGATAGATAGAGACCTGGAGCCACCTCCTCCATTCCAACACTATGCTGATAGAGACCTGGAGCCACCTCCTCCATTCCAACACTATGCTGATAGATAGAGACCTGGAGCCACCTCCTCCATTCCAACACTATGCTGATAGATAGAGACCTGGAGCCACCTCCTCCATTCCAACACTATGCTGATAGATAGAGACCTAGAGCCACCTCCTCCATTCCAACACTATGCTGATAGATAGAGACTTGGGGCTTGTTGTTTTGAAATGAGGCCTGTTTGTCTGTCTGTCCACATACAGACAGAGAAGCATAACAAGCAGTAAGTCATGGTGGAACAGGTTGAATCCCAAATGGCACCCTATTCCCTTTGTAGTGCACTACTTTAGACCAGGACCCTGCTATTTGTGACTCAGACAGAGAAGCATAGCAAGCAGTAAGTAATGGAGAAACAGAGAGTCTGTGAGTCTGACAGTAGGCCTGCTGATGTTTATGTCTGTTCTCTCTCTCTCTCTCTCTCTCTCTCTCTCTCTCTCTCTCTCTCTCTCTCTCTCTCTCTCTCTCTCTCTCTCTCTCTCTCTCTCTCTCTCTAGCTGCTGGAGCTCATTGCCAAGTCTCAGCTGCCCTCGCTCAGCGGAGTGGCTCAGAAGAATTACATGAACATCCTGGAGAGAGTGGTGCAGAAAGGTGAGCTGTCTTTCTCTTCTCATTCTGGGTTTCAAACTCAATCTTTCTCCCCCTCTCCCTCTTTCTCTCTTCCTCTTTCTCTCTTCATGACTTCACCTAGTTTATTATTGTGTACCTGCATACTTCCTCTTATCATGCTCAGCAACCTCAGAGACCAGGTCTGTGGAGCACTAATAAAAACAGGATGTGTAAATGTTATCAAAACCGATTGAACCATGATCTCAGTGACCAGCGTGTTTTAGTGATAGAAGATGTAATGGTGAATGACCACTACATAATGGTTCTCAGTGGAAATAATGACAGTCAGCACACAGTCCTCTGTGGTCTGATGGTGAACTAAATGTTCCTTCAGCTAAACAAAGGGTCCGGTTGTTTAGGAAATGTTCTAATCCCATTGGTAGATCTTGTGTGCAAATAGCGCTGCCAAGGGGCACAGAACACCGTGTCTATTAACTGGACTGACACAGTGTGTCCTTTTTAAATAACACATTCGTAATACAAAGTTAAGAAGTACTGTTGAAGTCCACTTCCATTGTCTTCTGAGAGTTGCTGAACATGTTTTCTTGGCCTCTCCCTCCACAGTCCTAGACGACCAGCAGAACGTTCGTCCCATCAAGGAGCTTCTCCAGACCCTGTATGTGTCTCTGTGTGGCCTGGTGCAGGATATGGGGAAGTCTGTTCTGGTGGGGAACATCAACTGTTGGGTCCACCGCATGGAGAACATCCTACAGTGGCAACAACAGCTGGACAACATTCAGATCAACAGGGTGAGTAAGACAGGCACAGTTAGTTAGTTAGGGTGAGCGCCACACTTTTTACAGGATCAAAACCAATCTGGGAAGGAAATGAAGGAATATATTAGAATGGGGAACTCTGGTCCTGGAATGCTGCAGGCAAGTTTCTGGGTTTACCTTCTTTGTTTTAGACCTATGAGACCATGTAGGTGGAATCCAGCCAATCACTGATATTGACACCCCAGGACTAGAGATGCCTACCCCTTTATTAGAATGTATATAAGGAATGTGATGTTGCTGAAGGTAGAAAGGAAGTAAGCAAAAGCTTACACCCTGTGTCTGTCTCTGTGTCCCCCTCCAGCCTGTGTCTAAGGGTATGACCCTAACGGACCTGCCTGCCAGCTTGCAGCTGAACATCATGGAGCATCTGTCAGATGGCAGGGACCTGGTCAGTCTGGGACAGGTGACTCCAGACCTGGGACAGCTCACTGAGGACAGGCTGTTGTGGAAGAGGCTCTGCCAGTACCACTTCACTGACCGACAGGTAATGGTACAGACTATATATATATATATAGTGCCTTCGTAAAAAAAATTAAACCCAGAAATATCACATTTGCATAAGTATTCAGACCCTTTACTCAGCACTTTGTTGAAGCACTTTGGCAGCGATTACAGCCCTGAGTCTTCTTGGGTATGACGCTACAAGCTTGGCACACTTGGGGAGATTCTCCCATTCCTCTCTGCAGATCCTCTCAAGCTTTGTCAGGTTGGATGGGGAGCGTCGCTGCACAGCTATGTTCAGGTCTCTCCAGAGATGTTTGATCGGGTTCAAGTCCGGGCTCTGGCTGGGCCACTCAAGGACATTTAGAGACTTGTCCCAAAGCCACTCCTGCGTTGTCTTGGCTTTGTGCTTAGGGTCGTTGTCCTGTTGGAAGGTGAACCTTTGCCCCAGTCTGAGGTCCTGAGTGCTCTGGAGCAGGTTTTCATCAAGGATCTCTCTGTACTTTGCTCTGTTCATCTTTCCTTCGATCCTGACTAGTCTCCTAGGCCCTGCCGCTGAAAAACATCCCCACAGCATGATGCTGCCACCACCATGCTTCACCGTAGGGATGGTGCCAGGTTTCCTCCAGATGTGACACTTGGCATTCAGGCCAAAGAGTTTAATCTTGGTTTCATCAGACCAGAGAATGTTGTTTCTCATGGTCTGAGAGTCCTTTAGGTGCCATTTGGAAAACTCCAAGCTGGCTGTCATGTGCCTTTTACTGAGGAGTGATTTCCATCTGGCCCCTCTACCATAAAGGCCTGATTGGTGGAGTGCTGCAGAGATGGTTGTCCTTCTGGAAGGTTCTCCCATCTCCACAGAGGAACTCTGGAGCTCTGTCAGAGTGACCATCAGGTTGTTAGAAACCTCCCTGACCAAGGCCCTTCTCCCCCGATTGTTCAGTTTGGCAGGGCGGCCAGCTCTAGGAAGAGTCTTGGTGGTTCCATTTAAGAATGATTGAGGCCACTGTGTTCTTGGGGACCTTCAAAGCTGCAGACATTTTTTGGTACCCTTCCCCAGATATGTGCCTCGACACAATCCTGTCTCGGAGCTCTACGGACAATTCCTTTGACCTCATGGCTTGGTTTTTGCTCTGACATGCATTGTCAACTGTGGGACCTTATAGAGACAGGTGTGTGCCTTTCCAATTAATGTCCAATCAATTGAATTTACCACAGGTGGACTCCAATCAAGTTGTAGAAACATCTCAAGGATCAATTTGAGTCTCATAGCAAAGGGTATTTTTATACAAATACGGTATTTCTGTTTTTATAAATTAGCAAAAAATTCTAAAAACCTGTTTTTGCTTTGTCATTATGGGGTATTGTGTGTAGATTGATGAGGATTTTATTTTTGTTAATCAATTTTAGAATAAGGCTGTAACGTAACAAAATGTGGAAAAGGTTGAGGGGTCTGAATACTTTCTGAATGCACTGTCCCTACGCACACCATCACTTCTCTTCACATGCATTCATGGACAGTTTGGGTTTTCATGGTCTGATGGACTAAATGGAAGCCAGTTTTGTTTGACTGTTATGAAGCCTCATTGAACCCAGCACTGCACCACACATAGTTAAGAAGCAATCAAAACAAGCTGAATGCATCTCTTTTTGCAGTGCATATCTCAAAATCTGCTAGCATTTCACAAACAGGACAACATCTCTGATCTGATACTCAAAAGGCCATGGGAGTAAAACATGAATCAATGTTTTATATGTTTGTATATTCTCTCTGTGCAGATCCGTAAGCGTTTGATGGTGTCAGACAAGGGTCAGTTGGAGTGGAAGAAGATGTACTTTAAGCTATGTCGCTGCTACCCTGTCAGAGAGCAATACAGCGAAACCCTGCAGTTCTGCACACACTGCCACATCCTCTTTTGGAAGGTAGGTCTGGGAACTCTTCAATCTCTCATTCCAATCTCTCTCTCTCTCTCTCTCAATGCATATAGAATTATAACTAACACTTTCTTATTACATGGTAGTAATTAGACAGAAATACATTTTTTTGTTTCTTTAGAATTAATTGACTATACTAAATTCTCTCTGTGTGGTTTCAGGATACGAACCACCCTTGCACAGCCAACAACACAGAGAGCTGCTGTAAGCCAGTTTCTCCACAAGGCTTTATCAACCTCTTCAAGTTCTGAGAGCCACACAGAGCCTGATGGACTTTGTACATACAGTACAGAACTGTTCATAGTGCAATTGATGGATTCAGACAGGCCCTGAGTTTGTGTATAGTGGTGATGGTGCATTTGATTCCTGGTCACCGTGACACTGGGGAGAGGAAGCAGTGGGGAAATCATGCAATCAAATTCTTGGTTGGGAGAGCTGAGGATTCTGGGAGATGGACTTCTACAGCTGAGAACAAGTGAATGTGACAAACTGATCAAAGGGAGGTGGAACAAGAGGGGGATGAGGCGAAACAGAGTACTCTGAAGTTTATTAAATAAGTTTGGTCCTTTTTTTATTTAAATTCAAATGAAATGCACTTCTCTTCCTAGCTGAGTTATAACATGGCTACCGTAACGGCATACTAAGTTTAAACGTTTTCCAGAAAGGAGGTAAATTGCAAAAGTGAATGTTTAGTTTTAAATAGGGCTGTCAAACGATTAAAATAATTAATTGAGTTAATAGAATTAGTAATAATTTAAGAATTTGATCAAATTTGGCCCTTAAAAACAATTTGTTAATTTTAAAAAGCAGTGCATTGAGTTATAGGCATACTATGTTTTGATTGTAAGGGAAAGAAACAAAATAATCTGTGTCAGTGTTTTTTAATGGCATTTTCACTATAAACAACACAAAAGTCACTGCTAACATACAGATATTAATGTTCCCAATGTTTCAGTAGGTCTCCTCCCTCTTATCAATGTTCTTGAAGTTTAACACTTGCTCGTTTGCTACAAACAGACACATGCACTCAAGTACTGAAAGCTTCAGGCATGCCTAATGAGTGTTTTAACAATTTCTGATTGAAGGGTTGACTATAGGAAAAAAATAACTGTATCCATGGAGACAAAGAGCTTTTAAACCTGTCCAATGTTAGGACTTCCACAGAATACATTAACAACAGATCAGCCAGGTCTGAGTTCATGTAAAATATCATCCAGCTATTAGATCTAGCCTAGGATACTTATCCATGTTCTTCAACATGAACTAGTCACAAGCTGCTACTACTAGAATTGGGATCATTTTCTGAACTCTTTTAACCTGAGAACTAAAACAAAAACAGTATCTAAATGGAATGGATTTCCTGCTTTGATTAAAATCATTGTGGGAAGTTAGCTAGCTAGTTCAATCAAGAGGCATTCAGCCATGGCATTGTAAACATTATTTTGGTTAGCTAGCTAACGTTAGCATAACTAGCTAACTGCTTCTGTACAAATTATGTTTTTGCTGTTTTCTAAAGAAACGCCTGGAATATGTTTATGGTTTAACTTTATGTACGTTTTCCTTAAACTGTTGCTCAAAGCTGTGCGCATAGCGCACCACAAGGGACAAACAGCGCTACTGAGATCGAGCGCACACTGACTGCGCAGAGTGACGGTGCACAGACCGTGTTGTGTGTTGCGCTTAAAACGGTCCGTGCGGAAACGCGCTCAAAAGGGTCCGTGCGGTGAACAAATGGAGATTCAATTAACGGTGTCCAATAGTTTTTTACGGCATAAAAAATGTCACGCGTTATTAACGAGTTAACTTTGACAGCCCTAGTTTTAAAACATAATTGTTTCATTTTCAAATAGAAAAAAGTAGGGAAATATATTAACTGATTTGAAGTTTGAAATTAGTTTGGCTCAATTTCAAGTAAAACTAATTTCAAAGTTTTATGTGTTTAAACATTTTTGGAAACTCATTATTTGACTTTTTTGATGCTCTGGGAAAGTGGAGAGAGAAATCAGGCTCTAGCTTTGACATGGGGGTCACATCTTGGGAGAATGTCGTTATTTTTTTTTTACTAAGGTGTTTTCCACTAAAGTTGACTGGTATGATATTCTTTGATATGGTGACTGCATATCTTTTCTAAATACCCCCCTTTTTTTCACTTTTATATGTTTGATATTTACAAAGGTTTTTATATGAATGTATTGTATTCTGCTTGTGTGTAGTGACTAGCTGCTAATGCTTTAACATCAGAATGTAGTATTATTACCAACGATATTACAAAGACACTGAATAGTAATAATATTAGAGATGGTGGTGAGCCCTACAAGAGCAGCTGGTGAAGAACAGGAGTGGGATGTTTTCAGATTGTGTTAACTTTGTCATCTAGGAGGCATTTATTTACAAGAAGAACTGACATGGTACTGAAGGAGCAGCTTTGAAAACCAATATATTAAAAAGCTTGAAGGACTTTAATGATTCAAAACATGTTTATTTATGGCTTCCTGCATGATGCTGCTTTTTTTTTATACCCAGATGTTTTTCTTTTCTAAATTATTTGTGTTTCTGGCATATTGAATAACCTGTGTTGATGGGTGGGTAAAGGAAGCATGATGGAACTACTTGTTGAATGGTGCAGTCTTGACTCTGGGTGCATCCCAAATAGCACCCTATCCCCTTTATAGTGCACTATATGAGCTCTGGTCAAAAGTATTAGCGTGCCATTTGGGATGCAGCCTTAGACCCGTATTCACACTGCCTGGGCAGTAGAGTAATGTCCAATACATGCAGTGTAATTCTAATGTGTCATGTTTCTGTTCAATAAATAAACAAACTGAAAATACTTCTGATTTGTTAGCGGTCTCCATTAATATTTAGTAATTTGTCCTATGTTATTGGAATATTAATTAAATGTACTAAAGAAAATAATGAACTTAACTATTATTCTATTCTAGCCGTGATGATGATCCCAAGTTGCAACCCATGTCATACAATACTGGTATTTATCATGCAGTCAAGAATATAAAATCCCTTTTATATTGGGCTCACATAGAGAATATGATATGATCCAAAACATTTCAACATTGTTTGTTGTTCAGAATTCTGTCAGTCATAGCTCAATTACGCAATCATTTGACGACTTGACTTTACTGCAGCGTGGTCCTCTGTCCTATTCACTAGTCAGTGATGGTGCTGCAGCATGGTCCTCTGTCCTATTCACTAGTCAGTGATGGTGCTGCAGCATGGTCCTCTGTCCTATTCACTAGTCAGTGATGGTACTGTAGCATGGTCCTCTGTCCTATTCACTGGTCAGTGATGGTGCTGCAGCATGGTCCTCTGTCCTATTCACTAGTCAGTGATGGTACTGCAGCATGGTCCTCTGTCCTATTCACTAGTCAGTGATGGTGCTGCAGCGTGGTCCTCTGTCCTATTCACTGGTCAGTGACGGTGCTGCAGCATGGTCCTCTGTTCTATTCACTAGTCAGTGATGGTGCTGCAGCATGGTCCTATTCACTGGTCAGTGATGGTACTGCAGCATGGTCCTCTGTCCTATTCACTGGTCAGTGATGGTACTGCAGCATGGTCCTCTGTCCTATTCACTAGTCAGTGATGGTACTGCAGCATGGTCCTCTGTCCTATTCACTAGTCAGTGATGGTGCTGCAGCATGGTCCTCTGTCCTATTCACTGGTCAGTGATGGTGCTGCAGCATGGTCCTCTGTCCTATTCACTAGTCAGTGATGGTGCTGCAGCATGGTCCTCTGTCCTATTCACTAGTCAGTGATGGTGCTGCAGCATGGTCCTATTCACTAGTCAGTGATGGTGCTGCAGCATGGTCCTCTGTCCTATTCACTAGTCAGTGATGGTGCTGCAGCATGGTCCTATTCACTAGTCAGTGATGGTGCTGCAGCATGGTCCTCTGTCCTATTCACTAGTCAGTGATGGTGCTGCAGCATGGTCCTATTCACTAGTCAGTGATGGTGCTGCAGCATGGTCCTCTGTCCTATTCACTAGTCAGTGATGGTACTGCAGCATGGTCCTCTGTCCTATTCACTAGTCAGTGATGGTGCTGCAGCATGGTCCTCTGTCCTATTCACTAGTCAGTGATGGTACTGCAGCATGGTCCTCTGTCCTATTCACTAGTCAGTGATGGTGCTGCAGCATGGTCCTCTGTCCTATTCACTAGTCAGTGATGGTACTGCAGCATGGTCCTCTGTCCTATTCACTAGTCAGTGATGGTGCTGCAGCATGGTCCTATTGACTAGTCAGTGATGGTACTGCAGCATGGTCCTATTCACTAGTCAGTGATGGTACTGCAGCGTGGTCCTCTGTCCTATTCACTAGTCAGTGATGGTGCTGCAGCATGGTCCTCTGTCCTATTCACTAGTCAGTGATGGTACTGCAGCATGGTCCTCTGTCCTATTCACTGGTCAGTGATGGTGCTGCAGCATGGTCCTATTCACTAGTCAGTGATGGTACTGCAGCATGGTCCTATTCACTAGTCAGTGATGGTACTGCAGCGTGGTCCTCTGTCCTATTCACTAGTCAGTGATGGTGCTGCAGCA
Organism: Coregonus clupeaformis; assembly: GCF_020615455.1. Taxonomy (NCBI): domain Eukaryota; kingdom Metazoa; phylum Chordata; class Actinopteri; order Salmoniformes; family Salmonidae; genus Coregonus; species Coregonus clupeaformis. Next base: position 14,159,469 of record NC_059208.1, read on the forward strand.
TGGTCCTCTGTCATATTCACTAGTCAGTGATGGTGCTGCAGCATGGTCCTCTGTCCTATTCACTAGTCAGTGATGGTGCTGCAGCATGGTCCTCTGTCATATTCACTAGTCAGTGATGGTGCTGCAGCATGGTCCTCTGTCCTATTCACTAGTCAGTGATGGTGCTGCAGCATGGTCCTCTGTCATATTCACTAGTCAGTGATGGTGCTGCAGCATGGTCCTCTGTTCTATTCACTAGTCAGTGATGGTGCTGCAGCATGGTCCTATTCACTGGTCAGTGATGGTACTGCAGCATGGTCCTCTGTCCTATTCACTAGTCAGTGATGCTGCTGCAGCATGGTCCTCTGTCCTATTCACTAGTCAGTGATGGTGCTGCAGCATGGTCCTCTGTCCTATTCACTAGTCAGTGATGGTGCTGCAGCATGGTCCTCTGTCCTATTCACTAGTCAGTGATGGTACTGCAGCATGGTCCTCTGTCCTATTCACTAGTCAGTGATGGTGCTGCAGCGTGGTCCTCTGTCCTATTCACTGGTCAGTGACGGTGCTGCAGCATGGTCCTCTGTCCTATTCACTAGTCAGTGATGGTGCTGCAGCATGGTCCTATTCACTGGTCAGTGATGGTACTGCAGCATGGTCCTCTGTCCTATTCACTGGTCAGTGACGGTGCTGCAGCATGGTCCTCTGTTCTATTCACTAGTCAGTGATGGTGCTGCAGCGTGGTCCTCTGTCCTATTCACTGGTCAGTGACGGTGCTGCAGCATGGTCCTCTGTTCTATTCACTAGTCAGTGATGGTGCTGCAGCATGGTCCTCTGTCCTATTCACTAGTCAGTGATGGTGCTGCAGCATGGTCCTCTGTCCTATTCACTAGTCAGTGATGGTACTGCAGCATGGTCCTCTGTCCTATTCACTAGTCAGTGATGGTACTGCAGCATGGTCCTCTGTCCTATTCACTAGTCAGTGATGGTACTGCAGCGTGGTCCTCTGTCCTATTCACTGGTCAGTGATGGTGCTGCAGCATGGTCCTCTGTTCTATTCACTAGTCAGTGATGGTGCTGCAGCATGGTCCTATTCACTGGTCAGTGATGGTACTGCAGCATGGTCCTCTGTCCTATTCACTAGTCAGTGATGGTGCTGCAGCATGGTCCTCTGTTCTATTCACTAGTCAGTGATGGTGCTGCAGCATGGTCCTCTGTCCTATTCACTAGTCAGTGATGGTACTGCAGCATGGTCCTCTGTCCTATTCACTAGTCAGTGATGGTGCTGCAGCATGGTCCTCTGTCCTATTCACTAGTCAGTGATGGTACTGTAGCATGGTCCTCTGTCCTATTCACTAGTCAGTGATGGTACTGCAGCATGGTCCTCTGTCCTATTCACTAGTCAGTGATGGTGCTGCAGCATGGTCCTCTGTCCTATTCACTGGTCAGTGATGGTACTGCAGCATGGTCCTCTGTCCTATTCACTAGTCAGTGATGGTGCTGCAGCATGGTCCTCTGTCCTATTCACTGGTCAGTGATGGTGCTGCAGCATGGTCCTCTGTTCTATTCACTAGTCAGTGATGGTGCTGCAGCGTGGTCCTCTGTCCTATTCACTAGTCAGTGATGGTACTGCAGCATGGTCCTCTGTCCTATTCACTAGTCAGTGATGGTGCTGCAGCATGGTCCTCTGTCCTATTCACTGGTCAGTGATGGTACTGCAGCATGGTCCTCTGTCCTATTCACTAGTCAGTGATGGTGCTGCAGCATGGTCCTCTGTCCTATTCACTAGTCAGTGATGGTGCTGCAGCATGGTCCTCTGTCCTATTCACTAGTCAGTGATGGTGCTGCAGCATGGTCCTCTGTTCTATTCACTAGTCAGTGATGGTGCTGCAGTATGGTCCTATTCACTGGTCAGTGATGGTGCTGCAGCATGGTCCTCTGTTCTATTCACTAGTCAGTGATGGTGCTGCAGCATGGTCCTATTCACTGGTCAGTGATGGTGCTGCAGCATGGTCCTCTGTCCTATTCACTGGTCAGTGATGGTACTGCAGCATGGTCCTCTGTCCTATTCACTAGTCAGTGATGGTGCTGCAGCATGGTCCTCTGTCCTATTCACTAGTCAGTGATGGTGCTGCAGCATGGTCCTCTGTCCTATTCACTAGTCAGTGATGGTGCTGCAGCATGGTCCTCTGTTCTATTCACTAGTCAGTGATGGTGCTGCAGCATGGTTCTATTCACTGGTCAGTGATGGTACTGCAGCATGGTCCTCTGTCCTATTCACTAGTCAGTGATGGTGCTGCAGCATGGTCCTCTGTCCTATTCACTGGTCAGTGATGGTACTGCAGCATGGTCCTCTGTCCTATTCACTAGTCAGTGATGGTGCTGCAGCATGGTCCTCTGTTCTATTCACTAGTCAGTGATGGTGCTGCAGCATGGTCCTATTCACTGGTCAGTGATGGTACTGCAGCATGGTCCTCTTTCCTATTCACTAGTCAGTGATGGTGCTGCAGCATGGTCCTTTGTCCTATTCACTAGTCAGTGATGGTGCTGCAGCATGGTCCTCTTTCCTATTCACTAGTCAGTGATGGTGCTGCAGCATGGTCCTCTGTCCTATTCACTAGTCAGTGATGGTGCTGCAGCATGGTCCTCTGTCCTATTCACTAGTCAGTGATGGTACTGCAGCATGGTCGCCTGTTCTATTCACTGGCCAGTGACGGTTGACTGAATAGGCCATAATTTTTGCATATTTCCAAATACTTTGCGTGTATGTGAAAAGAGAGTAACCAATCCACAGCAGGTTTCAAGTAAAGTTAAGATTGTATTCTTATATCTAAGCTCTTCTCTCATACGGATAAATGTAAACAAATCAAATACATTTTCACAATGTTATAACAAAAATAAATATATTTCTAACATTCAATTAAATCAACTGTGATAATTCAAGTATATAAACATGCTATAAATAAACATCAGTCAGTAAAGCAGAGATTTTACAGGAGCTAAGTGTCTTAGTTGGCCACAGAGCTCTGGTCAAAAGTAGTGCACTATTACATTTACATTTTAGTCATTTAGCAGACGCTCTTATCCAGAGCAACTTACAGTTAGTGAGTGCATACATTTTCATACTGGCCCCCCGTGGGAAACGAACCCACAACCTTGGCGTTGCAAGCGCCATGCTCTACCAACTGAGCTACAGGGGACTAGTGAATAGGGTGGCATTTTAGACATACGTCCAGTGTTGTTAACGACAGCGGTCGGCTACCAATACTTACTAGTCGATTAAAAGACCCATTTGTCATGAAGTGCATTTGCTAACCCAATGAGGTGCTGTTCACAGCAGCGTGTAACATTTGCTAACCCAGTGAGGTACTGTTCACAGCAGCGTGTAACATTTGCTAACCCAATGAAGTGCTGTTCACAGCAGCGTGTAACATTTGCTAACCCAATGAGGTGCTGTTCACAGCAGCGTGTAACATTTGCTAACCCAATGAGGTGCTGTTCACAGCAGCGTGTAACATTTGCTAACCCAATGAGGTGCTGTTCACAGCAGCGTGTAACATTTGCTAACCCAATGAGGTGCTGTTCACAGCAGCGTGTAACATTTGCTAACCCAATGAGGTGCTGTTCACAGCAGCGTGTAGCAGCGTGTAAAATGTGCTAACCCAATGAGGTGCTGTTCACAGCAGCGTGTAACATTTGCTAACCCAATGAGGTGCTGTTCACAGCAGCGTGTAACATTTGCGAACCCAATGAGGTGCTGTTCACAGCAGCGTGTAACATTTGCTAACCCAATGAGGTGCTGTTCACAGCAGCGTGTAACATTTGCTAACCCAATGAGGTGCTGTTCACAGCAGCGTGTAACATTTGCGAACCCAGTGAGGTGCTGTTCACAGCAGCGTGTAACATATCACCCTGATCTTTAGAGTAAAGTTGTTCTCTCCATGTTAGATAGAAATCAAGAAGCATGTGCGATCAGCATAGGTATAATTAGCCAATGAAGTTTATGTCTGAAAATTGATATTTTTTTACTGCATTGTTAGCTGTATTGTAGTTTTCCTTTAATATATATATATATACCCTATAAATCCTAGACTATCTACGTGCAAAGAAATATCCATTGTGTTCAAAATGTCAAAGAAACTCTCTTGTTTAAATACTACTAGACACCATTCACATGTTTGTGATAGATTCCTGGAAGAACCTCCCTTAATAAGAGAATGTTGTATGCATACTTCATACAGTGTACGGCAGTAGATCATTTCCATAGAAAAATACCATCAGCATTTCATATGGAGAATGAAGTTTTGTAGCTTGTTTATGTGATTCACATGTTAGAGTGTGGGGGGGTGTTATATCTACACTACGTGTGCATCCCAAATGGCACCCTATTCCCTATACAGCACTACTTTTGACCAGAGAGGGAATATGGTGCCATTTGGGCTGCGGCCTAGATTTTACATTTACATTTTAGTCATCTAGCAGACGCTCTTATCCAGAGCGACTTACAGTTAGTGAGTGCATACATTTTTCATACTGGCCCCCCCCGTTCATACAACTATCATACACCTATGTATCCAATCAATATCCTACTGGACATCAACGTTGGCCTCAATCCCTCAGTAGGGATATCTTTCTGTGGAAGGATCAATGATCAAAGTCTTTATGATGATATATTAATAACCCTTGTGTTTCAATTGATTGTTGACTTGACAGCCAGCAACATTCTTTCTGGGAATAGAGAAGCTTCAGGGGGTCCTGATGAACACCAGTACTGGAACTCTTCACTGTATTCCATAGGGATGGATGAGATTCATGAGCTTCCAGTGCAGTACATATAATCCTGGCTGTTCCAGGAAGAGGGTTCAGATGCCCCCTTATGAAGCCTGGGCACCAGGGAGTGTTCAGATGCCCCTTATGAAGCCTGGGCACCAGGGAGTGTTCAGATGCCCCTTATGAAGCCTGGGCACCAGGGAGTGTTCAGATGCCCCCTTATGAAGCCTGGGCACCAGGGAGTGTTCAGATGCCCCTTATGAAGCCTGGGCACCAGGGAGTGTTCAGATGCCCCTTATGAAGCCTGGGCACCAGGGAGTGTTCAGATGGCCCCTTATGAAGCCTGGGCACCAGGGAGTGTTCAGATGCCCCTTATGAAGCCTGGGCACCAGGGAGTGCTCAGATGCCCCCTTATGAAGCCTGGGCACCAGGGAGTGTTCAGATGGCCCCTTATGAAGCCTGGGCACCAGGGAGTGTTCAGATGCCCCTTATGAAGCCTGGGCACCAGGGAGTGTTCAGATGCCCCTTATGAAGCCTGGGCACCAGGGAGTGTTCAGATGCCCCCTTATGAAGCCTGGGCACCAGGGAGTGTTCAGATGCCCCTTATGAAGCCTGGGCACCAGGGAGTGTTCAGATGCCCCTTATGAAGCCTGGGCACCAGGGAGGGTTCAGATGGCCCCTTATGAAGCCTGGGCACCAGGGAGGGTTGTGATGGCCCCTATGAAGCCTGGGCACCAGGGAGGGTTGTGATGGCCCCTATGAAGCCTTAGCACCAGGGAGGGTTGTGATGGCCCCTATGAAGCCTTAGCACCAGGGAGGGTTCAGATGCCCCTTATGAAGCCTTAGCACCAGGGCGGGTTGTGATGGCCCCTATGAAGCCTGGGCACCAGGGAGTGTTCAGATGCCCCTTATGAAGCCTGGGCACCAGGGAGTGTTCAGATGCCCCCTTATGAAGCCTGGGCACCAGGGAGTGTTCAGATGCCCCTTATGAAGCCTGGGCACCAGGGAGTGTTCAGATGCCCCTTATGAAGCCTGGGCACCAGGGCGGGTTGTGATGGCCCCTATGAAGCCTGGGCACCAGGGCGGGTTGTGATGCCCAGCTGCCATGTGGGAGGTATGGCTGGGCTGGCTGCTTGGTGTAGGACGATATAGTCCCTGATCATGTATTCTACCCTCTACAGCCCTCTGATTGGCCCTTCCTGCAGGCAACAATAGCAGAAGTGTTATTATCAAACCGACAGAAAGTAGTTGACAGGCTTTCAAGTTTTCATTTCATTGCTCAAAGTATTTGATCTTGCGTGGTCCTAACTTTCAAGATGGAAGAACTGGAATGGAAAAGAAAAGCACAGAGATAATGCCATTGGCTGAATAAACCGTACAGCAGCATGCATGCTAAGCTAGGCCAGAGAAGAGAAGAGTAAAGTAGTTACCAGAGTTAGTACAGGTCACATAGAGGGACGTTCTCCCTTTCAGAGTTCTGAATGATCCACTCAATAGCCTCCCAACCCTATACAGACAGAGGGAAGGACAGGAAAGGCCTTAGATATAGCATTCCAACTCTTAGGTTCGGACTTATTTCAGAGAAGACATGCGAAGTCAGCCACACAGAGACGTTTAATGATAGTTTGGTCCATGGACCATCTCTCTTCACAGTCAAGAAAGCATAAAGGAAACGCTGCATGCAGAAAATGCTCCAGAAATATTACATCAGTAATATTAAGCAGATTCTGTAGAGTAACTTATTATAACAGTACCTTTCTGGCGTTAGCTGACATCCTGAGGGCCATCATTCCCTCCAGGTAGCTGCTCAAACTGACTCCTTTTACTGTGATGATGGCCTCCTGGGTCAGAACAGTACTGAGAGGGACAAAGGAGGGGTGGAGGGGGGAACAAGATAGTTAGAACAGTACTGAGAGGGACAGAGGAGGGATGGAGGGTGGAACAAGATAGTCAGAACAGTACTGAGAGGGACAGGGGAGGGATGGAGGGTGGAACAAGATAGTCAGAACAGTACTGAGAGGGACAGAGGAGGGATGGAGGGGGGAACAAGATAGTTAGCTGCTGTACAAGTAAAGATTCAAATGAGGTAAGGGGAAAACGACACCTGTCTCAGTGAATTCTGTGTGGTTTGTAACTTAAAGTCTCTGTGTGCCTGCATTCACTCTTATGACAAGTGGGTGTTATACATGTGTTATAAAACCATACTAGGTTGTTATAAATGTGTCATCAAATCATACCAGGTTGTTATAAATATAAATGTGTTATAATACTAGGTTGTTATAAATGTGTTATCATGCTAGGTTGTTATGAATGTGTTATCATGCTAGGTTGTTATAAATGTGTTATCATGCTAGGTTGTTATAAATGTGTTATCATACTAGGTTGTTATAAATGTGTTATCACGCTAGGTTGTTATAAATGTGTTATCATGCTAGGTTGTTATGAATGTGTTATCATGCTAGGTTGTTATAAATGTGTTATCATGCTAGGTTGTTATAAATGTGTTATCATGCTAGGTTGTTATAAATGTGTTATCATGCTAGGTTGTTATAAATGTGTTATCATGCTAGGTTGTTATGAATGTGTTATCGTGCTAGGTTGTTATTCATGTGTTATCATGCTAGGTTGTTATAAATGTGTTATCATGCTAGGTTGTTATAAATGTGTTATCATGCTAGGTTGTTATAAATGTGTTATCATGCTAGGTTGTTATAAATGTGTTATCATGCTAGGTTGTTATAAATGTGTTATCATGCTAGGTTGTTATAAATGTGTTATCATGCTAGGTTGTTATGAATGTGTTATCATGCTAGGTTGTTATAAATGTGTTATCATGCTAGGTTGTTATACATGTGTTATCATGCTAGGTTGTTATAAATGTGTTATCATGCTAGGTTGTTATAAATGTGTTATCATACTAGGTTGCTATAAATGATTTATTATACTAGGTTGTTATAAATGTGTTATCACGCTAGGTTGTTATAAATGTGTTATCACACTAGGTTATTATGAATGTGTTATCATGCTAGGTTGTTATAAATGTGTTATCATGCTAGGTTGTTATCAATGTGTTATCATGCTAGGTTGATATAAATGTGTTATCATACTAGGTTGTTATAAATGTGTTATCATGCTAGGTTGTTATAAATGTGTTATCATGCTAGGTTGTTATAAATGTGTTATCATGCTAGGTTGTTATAAATGTGTTATCATGCTAGGTTGTTATAAATGTGTTATCATGCTAGGTTGTTATAAATGTGTTATCGTGCTAGGTTGTTATAAATGTGTTATCATGCTAGGTTGTTATACATGTGTTATCATGCTAGGTTGTTATAAATGTGTTATCATGCTAGGTTGTTATGAATGTGTTATCATGCTAGGTTGTTATAAATGTGTTATCTCGCTAGGTTGTTATAAATGTGTTATCATCCTAGGTTGCTATAAATGTGTTATCATGCTAGGTTGCTATAAATGAGTTATTACACTAGGTTGTTATAAATGTGTTATCATGCTAGGTTGTTATGAATGTGTTATCATGCTAGGTTGTTATAAATGTGTTATCATGCTAGGTTGTTATAAATGTGTTATCATACTAGGTTATTATAAATGTGTTATCACGCTAGGTTATTATAAATGTGTTATCACGCTAGGTTGTTATAAATGTGTTATCACGCTAGGTTATTATGAATGTGTTATCATGCTAGGTTGTTATAAATGTGTTATCATGCTAGGTTGTTATAAATGTGTTATCATGCTAGGTTGTTATACATGTTTTATCATGCTAGATTGTTATGAATGTGTTATCATGCTAGGTTGTTATCAATGTGTTATCATGCTAGGTTGATATAAATGTGTTATCATACTAGGTTGTTATAAATGTGTTATCATGCTAGGTTGTTATAAATGTGTTATCATACTAGGTTGTTATAAATGTGTTATTATACTAGGTTGTTATAAATGTGTTATCATGCTAGGTTGTTATACATGTGTGATCATGCTAGGTTGTTATAAATGTGTTATCATGCTAGGTTGTTATAAATGTGTTATCATACTAGGTTGCTATAAATGATTTATTATACTAGGTTGTTATAAATGTGTTATCACGCTAGGTTGTTATAAATGTGTTATCACACTAGGTTATTATGAATGTGTTATCATGCTAGGTTGTTATAAATGTGTTATCATGCTAGGTTGTTATACATGTGTTATCATGCTAGGTTGTTATAAATGTGTTATCATGCTAGGTTGTTATCAATGTGTTATCATGCTAGGTTGATATAAATGTGTTATCATACTAGGTTGTTATAAATGTGTTATCATGCTAGGTTGTTATAAATGTGTTATCATGCTAGGTTGTTATACATGTGTTATCATGCTAGGTTGTTATAAATGTGTTATCATGCTAGGTTGTTATGAATGTGTTATCATGCTAGGTTGTTATAATGTGTTATCTCGCTAGGTTGTTATAAATGTGTTATCATCCTAGGTTGCTATAAATGTGTTATCATGCTAGGTTGCTATAAATGAGTTATTACACTAGGTTGTTATAAATGTGTTATCATGCTAGGTTGTTATGAATGTGTTATCATGCTAGGTTGTTATAAATGTGTTATCATGCTAGGTTGTTATAAATGTGTTATCATACTAGGTTGCTATAAATTAGTTATTATACTAGGTTGTTATAAATGTGTTATCACGCTAGGTTGTTATAAATGTGTTATCACGCTAGGTTATTATGAATGTGTTATCATGCTAGGTTGTTATAAATGTGTTATCATGCTAGGTTGTTATAAATGTGTTATCATGCTAGGTTGTTATACATGTTTTATCATGCTAGATTGTTATGAATGTGTTATCATGCTAGGTTGTTATCAATGTGTTATCATGCTAGGTTGATATAAATGTGTTATCATACTAGGTTGTTATAAATGTGTTATCATGCTAGGTTGTTATGATTGTGTTATCATACTAGGTTGTTATAAATGTGTTATCATACTAGGTTGTTATAAATGTGTTATCATACTAGGTTGTTATAAATGTGTTATCATACTAGGTTGTTATAAATGTGTTATTATACTAGGTTGTTATCAATGTGTTATCATGCTAGGTTGATATAAATGTGTTATCATACTAGGTTGTTATAAATGTGTTATCATGCTAGGTTGTTATGAATGTGTTATCATACTAGGTTGTTATAAATGTGTTATCATACTAGGTTGTTATAAATGTGTTATCATACTAGGTTGTTATAAATGTGTTATCATACTAGGTTGTTATAAATGTGTTATTATACTAGGTTGTTATAAATGTGTTATCATGCTAGGTTGTTATAAATGTGTTATCATGCTAGGTTGTTATAAATGTGTTATCATGCTAGGTTGTTATAAATGTGTTATCATGCTAGGTTGTTATAAATGTGTTATCATGCTAGGTTGTTATAAATGTGTTATCATGCTAGGTTGTCGCTGTGTTTCTACTTACACCTCTGGGTTGTCTGGGTGAGGTCTGTAAACCAGTCTTTCATCCACTGACACCAGATTGGTTAGAGTTATCTGCGGGATGAAAAAGACAAGAAGTTGTATGAAACTTTCATGAAGATACCAACAACAGAAACATGATTATACAAAAGAAGGGACCGCTTTCAACTCACATTTGTTGAATAAAGCTCCATCTTTTTCTCCTCCGGATCCACGATGGAGTGCTCCTTGACGTAGGTCTGGGTATGACTGGTCCCCAAGATCTACAAGAGAAACATTCAGGTGAGTCTATATACATATATACAGTATATATATACAGTACCAGTCAAAAGTGTGGACACACCTACTCATTCCAGGGTTTTTCTTATTTTTACTATTTTCTACATTGTAGAATAATAGTGAAGACCTCAAAACTATGAAATAACACATATGGAATCATGTAGTAACCAAAAAAGTGTTTAACAAATCAAAATATATGTGAGATTCTTCAAAGTAGCCACCCTTTGCCTTGATGACAGCTTTGCACACTCTTGGCATTCTCTCAACCAGCTTCATGAGGTAGTCACCTGGAATGCATTTCAATTGTGTGCCTTGTTAAAAGTTAATTTGTGGAATTTCTTTCCTTCTTAATGCGTTTGAGCCAATCAGTTGGGTTGTGACAAGGTAGGGGTGATATACAGAAGATAGCCCTATTTGGAAAAAGTACATATTATGGCAAAAACAGCTCAAATAAGCAAAGAGAAACGACAGTCCATCATTACTTTAAGACATGAAGGTCAGTCAATACGGAAAAGTTTATTCAAGTGCAGTCGCAAAAACCATCAAGCGCTATGATGAAACTGGCTCTCGTGAGGACTGCCACAGGAAAGGAAGACCCAGAGTTACCTCTGCTGCAGAGGATAAGTTCATTAAAGTTACCAGCCTCAGAAATCGGCAATTAACTGCACCTCAGATTGCAGCCCAAATAAATGCTTCACAGAGTTCAAGTAACAGACACATCTCAACATCAACTGTTCAGAGGAGACTGCATGAATCAGGCCTTCATGGTCAAATTGCTGCAAAGAAACCACTACTAAAGGACACCAATAAGAAGAAGAGACTTGCTTGGGCGAAGAAACACGAGCAATGGACATTAGGCCGGTGGAAATCCGTTCTTTGGTCTAATGAGTCCAAATTTGAGATTGTTGGTTCCAACCGCTGTGTCTTTGTGAGACACAGAGTAAGTGAATGGATGATCTCTGCATGTGTGGTTCCCACCGTGAAGCATGGAGGAGGAGGTGTGATGGTGTGGGGGTAATTTTGCTGGTGACACTGTCAGTGATTTATTTAGAATTCAAGGCACAGCTAACCAGCATGTCTACCACAGCATTCTGCAGCGATATCCCATCTGGTTTGCACTTAGTGGGACTATCATTTGTTTTTTCAACAGGACAATGACCAAAAACACACCTCCAGGCTGTGTAAGGGCTATTTGACCAAGGAGAGTGATGGAGTGCTGCGTCAGATGACCTGGCCTCCACAATCACCCAACTTCAACCCAATTGAGATGGTTTGGGATGAGTTGGACCGCAGAGTGAAGGAAATGCAGCCAACAAGTGCTCAGCATATGAGGGAACTCCTTCAAGAGTGTTGGATAAGCATTCCTCATGAAGCTGGTTGAGAGAATGCCAAGAGTGTGCAAAGCTGTCATCAAGGCAAAGGGTGGATATTTGAAGAATCTCAACTATAAAATATATAGTAAAACTAAAGAACAACCCTTGAATGAGTAGGTGTGTCCAAACTTTTGACTGGCACTGTATAGTTATAGTATTCACCCCCTTGGCATTTTTCCTATTTTGTTGCGTTACAACCTGGAATTAAAATGGATTTGGGGGGGGGTTGTATCATTTGATTTACACAACATGCCTACCACCTTGAAGATGCAAAATATTTTTTTGTGTGAAATAAGACAGAAAAACTGAAACCTTGAGTATGCATAACTATTCAACCCCCCAAAGTCAATACATTGTAGAGCCACCTTTTGAAGCAATTACAGCTGCAAGTCTCTTGGGGTATGTCTCTATAAGCTTGGCACATCTAGCCACTGGGATGTTTGCCCATTCTTCAAGGCAAAACTGCTCCAGCTCCTTCAAGATGGATGGGTTCTGCTGGTGTACAGCAACCTTTACGTCATACCACAGATTCTCAATTGGATTGAGGTCTGGGCTTTGACTAGGCCATTTCAAGACATGTAAATGTTTCCAATTAAACCACTTGAGTATTGCTTTAGCAGTATGCTTAGGGTCATTGTCCTGCTGGAAGGTGAACCTCCGTCCCAGGCTCAAATCTCTGGAAGACTGAAACAGGTTTCCCTCAAGAATTTCCCTGTATTTAGCGCCATCCATCATTAATTCAATTCTGACCAGTTTCCCAGTCCCTGCAGATGAAAAACATCCCCACAGCATGATGCTGCCACCACCATGCTTCATTGTGGGGATGGTGTTCTCGGGGTGATGAGAGGTGTTGGGTTTACGCCAGACAAAGCATTTTCCTTGATGGCTAAAAGCTCAATTTGAGTCTAATCTGAACAGAGTACCTTATTCCATTTGTTTGGGGAGTCTCCCACATGCCTTTTGGTGAACACCAACGTGTTTGCTTATTTTTTTCTTTAAGCAATGGCTTTTTTTTTGGCCACTCTTCCATAAAGCCCAGCTCTGTAGAGTGTACGGCTTAAAGTGGTCCTATCGACAGATACTCCAATCTCCGCTGTGGAGCTTTGCAGCTCCTTCAGGGTTTCCTTTGGTCTCTTTGTTGACTCTCTGATTAATGCCCTCCTTGCCTGGTCCGTGAGTTTTGGTGGGCGGCCCTCTCTTGGCAGGTTTGTTGTGGTGCCATATTCTTTCCATTTGTTAATAATGGATTTATTGGTGCTCCGTGGGATGTTCAAAGTTTCAGATATTTTTTTTATAACCCAACCCTGATCTATACTTCTCCATAACTTTGTCCCTAACCTGTTTGGAGAGCTCCTTGGTCTTCATGGTGCCGCTTGCTTGGTGGTGCCCCTTGCTTAGTGGTGTTGCAGACTCTGGGGCCTTTCAGAACAGGTGTATATATATTGAGATCATGTGACAGATCATGTGACACTTAGATTGCACACAGGTGGACTTTATTTAACTAATTATGTGACTTCTGAAGGTAATTGGTCGCACCAGATCTTATTTAGGGGCTTCATAGCAAAGGGGGTGAATACATACAGTGGGGAAAAAAGTATTTAGTCAGCCACCAATTGTGCAAGTTCTCCCACTTAAAAAGACGAGAGAGGCCTGTAATTTTCATCATAGGTACACGTCAACTATGACAGACAAAATGAGAAAAAAAATCCAGAAAATCACATTGTAGGATTTTTAATGAATTTATTTGCAAATTATGGTGGAAAATAAGTATTTGGTCAATAACAAAAGTTTCTCAATACTTTGTTATATACCCTTTGTTGGCAATGACACAGGTCAAATGTTTTCTTCACAAGGTTATCACACACTGTTGCTGGTATTTTGGCCCATTCCTCCATGCAGATCTCCTCTAGAGCAGTGATGTTTTGGGGCTGTCGCTGGGCAACTCCCTCCAAAGATTTTCTATGGGGTTGAGATCTGGAGACTGGCTAGGCCACTCCAGGACCTTGAAATGCTTCTTACGAAGCCACTCCTTCGTTGCCCGGGCGGTGTGTTTGGGATCATTGTCATGCTGAAAGACCCAGCCACGTTACATCTTCAATGCCCTTGCTGATGGAAGGAGGTTTTCACTCAAAATCTCACGATACATGGCCCCATTCAATCTTTCCTTTACACGGATCAGTCGTCCTGGTCCCTTTGCAGAAAAACAGCCCCAAAGCATGATGTTTCCACCCCCATGCTTCACAGTAGGTATGGCGTTCTTTGGATGCAACTCAGCATTCTTTGTCCTCCAAACACGACGAGTTGAGTTTTTACCAAAAAGTTATATTTTGGTTTCATCTGACCATATGACATTCTCCCAATCCTCTTCTGGATCATCCAAATGCACTCTAGCAAACTTCAGACGGCCTGGACATGTACTGGCTTAAGCAGGGGGACACGTCTGGCACTGCAGGATTTGAGTCCCTGGCGGCGTAGTGTGTTACTGATGGTAGGCTTTGTTACTTTGGTCCCAGCTCTCTGCAGGTCATTCACTAGGTCCCCCCGTGTGGTTCTGGGATTTTTGCTCACCGTTCTTGTGATCATTTTGACCCCACGGGGTGAGATCTTGCGTGGAGCCCCAGATCGAGGGAGATTCTTAAAGAAGAAGTATGTCTTCCATTTCCTAATAATTGCTCCCACAGTTGATTTCTTCAAACCAAGCTGCTTACCTATTGCAGATTCAGTCTTCCCAGCCTGGTGCAGGTCTACCATTTTGTTTCTGGTGTCCTTTGACAGCTCTTTGGTCTTGGCCATAGTGGAGTTTGGAGTGTGACTGTTTGAGGTTGTGGACAGGTGTCTTTTATACTGACAACAAGTTCAAACAGGTTCCATTAATACAGGTAACGAGTGGAGGACAGAGGAGCCTCTTAAAGAAGAAGTTACAGGTCTGTGAGAGCCAGAAATCTTGCTTGTTTGTAGGTGACCAAATACTTATTTTCCACCATAATTTGCAAATAAATTCATTAAAAATCCTACAATATGATTTTCTGGAGAGAAAAAAATCTCCATTTGTCTGTCACAGTTGACGTCTACCTATGATGAAAATTACAGGCCTCTCTCATCTTTTTAAGTGGGAGAACTTGCACAATTGGTGGCTTTTTTTCCCCACTGTATGCACGCACCACTTTTCCGTTACTTATTTTTTTGACATTTTTGAAACAAAAAAAAAACACTTCACCAATTTGGACTATTTTGTGTATGTCCATTACATGAAATCCCAATAAAAATCAATTTAAATTACAGGTTGTAATGCAACAAAATAGAAAAAACGCCAAGGGGGATGAATACTTTTGCAAGGCACTGTATGTACTCAGTGACCAGTTAATAAGGTACAACACCCCGTTCACAAAAATTGTACGCTCCTACAGACAGTGAGTCACGTGGCCGTGGCTTGCTATATAAAGCAGGCAGACAGGCATCGAGGCATTCAGTTACTGTTCGATTGAACGTTAGAATGGGTAAAACTAGTGACCTAAACGACTTTGAGCGTGGTATGATCATCAGTGCCAGGCGCACCGGTTCCAGTATCTAAGAAACGGCCGGCATCCTGGGCTTTTCACGCACGACAGTGTTAAGGGGTTTATCGAGAATAGAGTGAGACTAACAAAAAACATCCAGTCAGTGGCAGTCCTGTGGGCGAAAACAGCTCGTTGAAGAGAGAGGTCGAACGAACATGGCAAGAATCGTGCAAGCTAACAGTGGGCCACAAACAGGCAAATAACGGCACAGTACAACAGTGGTGTGCAGAACGGCATCTCGTAACGCACAAGTCGTCGGTCCTTGTCATGGATGGGCTATTGCAGCAGACGACCACACCGGGTTCCACTCCTATCAGCTAAAAACAAGAAGAAGCGGCTCCAGTGGGCACTTGATCACCAACACCGGACAGTTGAGGAGTTGAAAAACATTGCCTTGGTCCGACGAATCCCGGTTCCTGTTGCATCATGCTGATGGCAGAGTCAGGATTTGGCATAAGCAGCATGAGTCCATGGCCTCATCCTGCCTGGTGTCAACGGTACAGGCTGGTGGCGGTGGTGTAATGGTGTGGGGAATGTTTTCCTGGCACACGTTAGGTCCCTTGATATCAATTGAGCAACGTTTGAACGTTTCAGACACCTTGTAGAATCCATGCCCCGTAGAATTCAGGCTGTTCTGGAGGCAAACCCGGTACTAGATCGGTGTACCCAATAAACTGATAGTGAGTCTAACAAGACAAGAAATAGGGTTAGAGGAGGCACCCCACAAGACCATGTTAGTCCACTGAGCTGAAGCCCATGTATTAGCTTGGAGAGCTTACCCATGTCTCCAGGTCTAAGAACAACCTCTGTTTCATTGGTTAGGCACAAACAGACTGTACCACCAGGCTAGGAGAGAGAGAGGACTGATAGACTAAAGCAACGTTCCATTGAGTCTTATATTAACACAAGCATTGATAAGACAAGAGTAAGGGTTTGAAGCGGTACCAGGTAGAGAGAGAGGAGATAGAGAGAGTGTGAGAGAGAGAGAGAGAGAGAGAGAGAGACAGAGAGAGGAGCGAGAGATAGAGAGAGATAGAGAGAGAGGAGCGAGAGAGAGAGAGAGAGGAGCGAGAAAGAGAGAAGAGAGAGAGAGAGCGAGAGAGAGAGAGAGAGGAGCGAGAGAGAGAGAGGAGCGAGAAAGAGAGCGAGAGAGAGAGAGAGAGGAGCGAGAGAGAGAGAGAGGGGAGCGAGAGAGAGAGCGAGAGAGAGAGAGAGAGAGAGAGAGAGAGAGAGAGAGAGTGGAGCGAGAGAGAGAGAGAGAGAGAGAGAGGGGAGAGATAGATACAAACAGACAGCGACAGAGAGATAGGAGTAGCTTACTGACCGCTCGTACGATGCCGGGCAGGCCCCACTCGGTGCTGAGGAGTCTGTGGCTGTGGAGCCGTCCGTCAGTGTCCAGGTTCCTGTCCAACACATCCACTCCCACCACATTAGGGTTCATGGGGTTAGGGTACTTCCTCATCGCTGCCTTTATCACTGTCTCCCACGGGTAGCTACATTCAGTAAATGAGAGAGAGAGAGAGAGAGAGAGAGAGAGAGAGAGAGAGAGAGAGAGAGAGAGAGAGAGAGAGAGAGAGAGAGAGAGAGAGAGAGAGAGAGAGAGAGAGAGAGAGAGAGAGAGAGAGAGAGAGAGAGAGAGAGAGAGAGAGAGAAGGAGGAGGAGGAGGAGGAGGAGGAGGAGGACTGTTAAGGTTTATAGGGTTTTGGGTACTTCCTCATCGCTGCCTTGATCACTGTCTCTAAGTACTGGAAAATCAGTCAACATGGTAATATGGCCCTTTGACACACCAGGTTTAAAGATTGTGAATATGGCACAATTACTACAGCATGTACAGAATAACAAACGGGTTACTAAACAAGATAAAACGGTCATGCAATGTCACAATCATTCCACCTATTATCTTCAACATGTGTTGTTTCAATCATTTATGCCATTTAGCAGACGCTTTTATCCAAAGCAACTCTCAGTCATGCATGCATACATTTTACATCTGGATGGGTCCAGTATGAAAAATGTATGCACTCACTAACTGTAAGTCGCTCTGGATAAGAGCGTCTGCTAAATGACTAAAATGTAAAATGTAAATGTCTTGGGAATCAAACCCATTATCCTGGCTTTGCAAGTGCCATGCTCTACCAATGGAGCTACACAGGACCACCTTGTGGTTCAAATAGAAAAACATAACTGACATGTTCAAACGTTTGCGTGACAGTGACACTTTGTAAACCCGGGACCTCAACAGTAACACTGTATCACTCACATGCTCAACCGGAGAGGGAACAATGTAGGATCGCATCGCTGCTCTGCGCTCATTCCGACGAGCCTCTAATATAGGCTAATATTTGGAACGATATAGATTCAAATAATTCAAATAAAGACAACGGTTCTACAAGCAAGCAACGATGTATTTAACGGTAGCTAGCCTATCTAAATGCTAAGCTTAGAGACTATTGGCCTACTAACCTGAAAACATGTTCTGTACTCCAGATCTTCATCTTTCCGTTATCTTTGGCCTTCTCCTTATAGGAGAATGTCCGGTCCTTGCATCCAAAATATCCGTTCGTTACAGGCCCATTCTCTACGGGGAAATATCTTCAGTGGCCATCATTGTATGAGGGATCCGGTCCGTAGACACAAGTAGAAACGATCACCAATAAAGGGACTTCAGGCCTTGGCGTTTCGTTACGAATCAACTAGGCCTGTGCGTAGGCTAAAACACGGCGCAAAATATCCATATCCCGTTCATAGCGCACACAGATCAAGGATGGGAAAATAGTCAGGTAGTCTATGATGTATAGACGAGATCACAACCGAGAGGTCGTAAAAAAGGCCGGTTACATATTCCCGGTCTCCACTACTGCTGCATTCGACTACAGATCTCCGCATGCGCAACATCAAACCCTCTCCGTCATCAGTCCAACGAGTAGCACGAGAGAGCCGTTTTCAGCGCAGTGAAAGGGTTGCGGTCATTATGGTGCCTCTATAACGAATTTCTCTATTCGGCCGTTATGTTAACTAGTTTTATATTGGAACATAACCACGGATATACAAATATAGTAGGGTTTTGGGTAGCCGAAACGGTGGAACTGTTAGATTGCATGACCTTGCACTGAATGTCACAATAAAAGGACCGTGTATAGCCCTATCTGTCGACACGGTAAGATAAGAAGAATCTTCATTCTCATCAAATAATAGTGCGCAGAGTTTCGGTAGATTTGACTTATTTTACTGGATACAATTAGCTAGCTTGCTCATTTTTCTTTATCTTATGGTTCAAATTATAAGATGGGGAAATGGTCCATATATGATCAATGAATAGCACATTGCCGTGTTATCACAGTGATGTGGAGGGCCAGTGGGCTATACTGCAAAATGCAAATAACCGATTCTACCCTACTCAAATATCCAGACATATATTTTGTAATATGCCTATATTTTAATTGCGCGTAATGCTTTATTCCCATCAGATTAAATACGGTTTGGGTACGGCAGATGCTTCCTGGTTGGGGGTGAGGGGGGCGTCATATTTAGGCTACGGTTCATAGATCATTAAATAATCACAACGTGTTATCAACGCGCTCTAAACCAATAGCCTATATTATTACTACTCTGCTCGCGCACTATGCAATGACCTGGTTGGATATAAAGTGTGTCGAATGTAACATCTATTGTAGTTTTGAATGAAATAGCATAGGCCTACAGATTGGATGCCGGTTAGACGGCGGTACCGACCGGTGAAAAAGCTGCTGACATGCTCCCCGTGCCGTGTCAGCCCGGCATTTGTGCGCCGCTGGATAGAGGACCATTCGTCTATCACATCACCGCGCAGAACAGTGCAGCGCGGTATCGCCCCCAGGCCCTCCTACTGGCATCCCCATCCTCTCCCCACGGCCTGTTAGGAACAGATAGATATTGATGGAAATCTATTTGTTTACTTTACATCAGCATGTGGTGCAGGACTGTAGATACATCTTTTTAACTTGTGCTGAGAAATGTTGCTGAATAAGAATAGCCTAAATGAAATGGGCTAATTGACTGAATGAAGACCTGAGTTATTCCAAGAAGCTCTATATCTCCTATTTCATCCCAGTAATACTGTAGACGCTGTCAGAAAGGATGACCTCCTCAGCAGTTGGGAGGAAACTACATGGTAGCGTTCAGTGGTAGCTGGATGTTAACACTGCTGATGTTTTACTGAGCTCTTCTGTGTGTTCTCTGTGTGTCTTTCTGCAGGGGACCTCAGATACTGGCCTAAAGATGGAGCTCACCATGCATCTGATAAATGACACCATGAATTTATATAAATGGGCCCTTACCATCGCAGGTAATCCTCACACTCCTGTGTGTGTGTGTGTGTGTGTGTGAGTCAGTGGCATTGTCAGTGTGTGTGTTTATTAGAGAGAGGTTTTGATCTCGAGGTCCTGGGCTGGCGTGGTTACATGTGGTCTGCGGTTGAGAAGCCCGGTTGGATGTACTGCCAAATTCTCTAAAATGACGTTGGAGGCGGCTTATGGTAGAGAAATGAACATTCAATTCTCTGGCAACAGCTCTGGTGGACATTCCTGCAGTCAGCATGCCAATTGCACGCTCCCTCAAAACTTGAGACATCTGTGGCATTGTGTTGTGTGACAAAACTGCGCAATTTAGAGTGGCCTTTTATTGTTCCCAGCACAAGGAGCACCTGTGAAATGATCATGCTGTTTAATCAGCTTCTTGATATGTCACAACTGTCAGGTGGATGGATTATCTTGGGAAAGGAGAAATGCTCACTAACAGGGATGGGAACACACTTGTGCACAACATTTGAGAGAAATAAGCTTTTTGTACATATGGAACATTTCCGGGATTTTATATTTCAGCTCATGAAACATGGGACCAACACTTTACATGTTACGTTTCTATTTTTGTTCAGTGTAGAGGAAGAAATGTCAGAGATGTTTGTATTACTCCCTTTTATCATGGCAGTAATACTGAGTGTATTGTCCTTTCCCCCAGACAAGCGAGTGGAGAAATGGCCCCTGATGGACAACCCCCTCCCCACGCTGGCCATCAGTTCCTCCTACCTGCTGTTCCTTTGGCTGGGGCCCAAGTACATGCAGAACAGAGAACCATTCCAGCTCAAGAAGACACTCATCCTCTACAACTTCAGCATGGTCATCTTCAACTTCTTCATCTGCAAAGAGGTGGGCGCTCAATCCTTTATTTAAGTTGAATCTCGTCACCCAGAACCAAATATTGTGTGCTTGCTGCTCTGGCCAGCTACTCGATTTAATCTGTCACAAGAGACTAACTGAGACTAACTAAAGTCAACTTAATTGTCCTCCAAGAGTTGCTGAATATTTTATTTCACTTTCACCTTTTGAGCATTCAGCAAACATTTCAAAGTGTAATTTAGCTGTGTAGACTCCTTAGATTCCCTGTTTCCATTAGGTCATATCTGTCTGCTTTTATTTGAGCCCTTCAGTTCCACTCCTCTCTCTCTCTTGGTTAATATGTGTGTTGTAATCTCTTCTGTTCCCAGCTCTTCCTGGCGGCGCGGGCGGCCGGCTACAGCTACATCTGCCAGTCTGTTGACTACTCAGACGACCCCAATGAAGTCAGGGTGAGTTCACCCAGAAACGACCCTGGGCGCGCGGCACAGACCTGGGTTCAAGTAGTATTTGAAATCATTTCAAAAATCTTTAGTGTGGCTGGATTCAGGTTGCCGGTCACAATGGAACCAATAGAATATTCACAAAAATGCAAAAACCCACCCATCTGGCATTCTAGGCAGGCTAAAGCAAACGTTAGTATTTAAACCCAGTAAAGACGCCAGTATGACCAATAACTGGGTCATGCTGGCTGGCCATGATCCTTACAGCGACTGGGATCATGAAATTAGACACCCACTCTCTCTTTCGCTCTCCTCTGCGAGACGTGTCGTTAAGAAACATGATCAGGCTTTATCTATCTGACCAAACCCTCCGATCAGACTGACGGAGCCAGCAGGCGGGTTCAGTTTTACGTAGCTACTGCTCCATGACATTTACACCAGGCCACGTCAGTACAGGTGATCCATTATATTGACCAGATACTCAGGCGGCATGCCACGTCAGTACAGGTGATCCATTATATTGACCAGATACTCAGGCGGCATGCCACGTCAGTACAGGTGATCCATTATATTGACCAGATACTCAGGCGGCATGCCACGTCAGTACAGGTGATCCATTATATTGACCAGATACTCAGGAGGCATGCCACGTCAGTACAGGTGATCCATTATATTGACCAGATACTCAGGCAGCATGCCACGTCAGTACAGATGATCCATTATATTGACCAGATACTCAGGCAGCATGCCACGTTAGTACAGATGATCCATTATATTGACCAGATACTCAGGCAGCATGCCACGTCAGTACAGATTATCCATTATATTGACCAGATACTGAGGCAGCATGCCACGTCAGTACAGATGATCCATTATATTGACCAGATACTCAGGCGGCATGCCACGTCAGTACAGATGATCCATTATATTGACCAGATACTCAGGCGGCATGCCACGTCAGTACAGATGATCCATTATATTGACCAGATACTCAGGCAACATGCCACGTCAGTACAGATTATCCATTATATTGACCAGATACTCAGGCGGCATGCCACGTCAGTACAGATGATCCATTATATTGACCAGATACTCAGGCGGCATGCCACGTCAGTACAGATGATCCATTATATTGACCAGATACTCAGGCGGCATGCCACGTCAGTACAGATGATCCATTATATTGACCAGATACTCAGGCAGCATGCCACGTCAATACAGATTATCCATTATATTGACCAGATACTCAGGCAGCATGCCACGTCAGTACAGATGATCCATTATATTGACCAGATACTCAGGTGGCCGCTCTAACAATGAAAATAAATGTCTTCAAACATGGAAGGCAGTCGGGAAGAGGCTAGATCAGGTGGGAGCATTCTAGCCAATGAGACGGCAGATACGCGTGTGAACAACAGGCTCGACTCCGATATAAAGTGTTTTTTTCTCAAAGTTGCCGTGTCCTACTTATATCAGTACACTAGTAACAACTTAATCA
The DNA here is from genome assembly GCF_020615455.1 of Coregonus clupeaformis. Taxonomy (NCBI): domain Eukaryota; kingdom Metazoa; phylum Chordata; class Actinopteri; order Salmoniformes; family Salmonidae; genus Coregonus; species Coregonus clupeaformis. The sequence goes on from NC_059208.1 coordinate 14,181,993, forward strand.
TTACAAAACTTCTATTCAATCAAATAAGCCACACGTAGCAAATAAGACATTACATTTTTTGTTGACCAAATTACGACACTCTCTCATTGACCTCCATACAAAAAGTCCTTGCTTGGTGAGCAAAAAAACCATAATAAAACACCACCTGCTAGAGAAGACACATGTTGGGCCCAGTTATCTCTTTCGCTTCTCCTCTTCCTCTCTGACGTCAGCGACCATTTTGTGTCCAAGGTTGATGATGAAAGGTGAATGGTCAGGGATCATATCAGGGTAATAGTCTAGTCTACAGATTCTAGCAGACACATAAACATCCCTCTAGAGAAGACATGACCCCTAAGTTATGAAATATAACCAGTCTGGAGATGGTTGTCCAAATCTTCCTCAATGATACAGGACATATACTAATGCCCCCCCCCACAGATAGCAGCAGCGTTGTGGTGGTATTTCATCTCTAAAGGAGTAGAGTACCTGGACACGGTGTTCTTCATCCTGAGGAAGAAGTTTAACCAGGTCAGCTTCCTCCATGTATACCACCACTGCACCATGTTCACCCTCTGGTGGATCGGCATCAAGTGGGTCGCTGGCGGACAGTGTGAGTATTCTCTATTTATCCTTTATATAACCTGGAACTGCCTTGACAACAGGAATCTCTTCTTTTGCATTGTACTGTAGAAGCATGCAGTAACATGTTACATTCCCTTATTAGAAAGTAATGCATTATTAATCGCAATTTAGTAATGGACCTCATTACATTATCTGCTGGGTTCCCCCCTTGCAGCATTCTTTGGTGCACACATGAATGCAGCCATCCATGTCCTGATGTACCTATACTATGGTCTGACCTCCTGTGGACCCAAGATCCAGAAGTACCTGTGGTGGAAGAAGTACCTGACTGTCATCCAGATGGTAAGAGATCTGTTAACAGTAACTCGATTGAGATGGATTTACAGTAAGTCAGTAATAGCATTATGTCATATCATGCTACTGGGTTGCTGGACTGTTCGATAACTGAGCCTCGAAGGCCGAAGTACATCTGGTCTTCTTCTCTACCTGGAGAGATAATGAAAAGCAGAAAGGTTCTGCCCTCCAGGAACGAGTGTTTCACCTTCTCCCCCCTTCTTCGCTGTGATCCAGTTCTATGTGTCCACAGTTGAATGGCCCTGTCCTACTGTATATAATAAGGTTTCAACTGATCCCTCCCTCCGTCTCTACCTCAGATCCAGTTCCATGTCACCATCGGCCACACTGCTCTGTCCCTCTACATGGACTGTGACTGTATAGCCCTGTCATACTGTATATATATAATAATAATAATAATAATAATAATAATAATATTTCACCTCCGTCTCTACCTCAGATCCAGTTCCATGTCACCATCGGCCACACTGCTCTGTCCCTCTACATGGACTGTGAGTTTCCCCACTGGATGCACTATGCCCTTATCTGCTACGCCCTCACCTTCATCGCCCTGTTCGGTAACTTCTACTACCAGACGTATCGCCGCACGCCACGGCAACCCAGGGAGCCCAAGGCCGTCAAGGCTCTGTCTAACGGGGTCTCCAACGGGTTGTCCAAGGGACTGGGGAATGGAGTGCTGCTGGGAGGCAAGGTGGAGGAGAAGGAGAGGCCATCAGGGAATGGAAGGAGGAAGAGGAAGGGGTGGGCCAAGAGGGATTAGATGGAGGGATGAAGGAGGGGTGGAGGGGTGGAGGGGTGAAGGGGTGAAGGGGTGGGGGGGTGAAGGGGTGGGGGTTGGGGGGTGGAGGGGTGGGGGGGTAGGGGGGTGAAGGGGTGGAGGGGTAGAGGGGTGGGGGGGTTGGGGGTGGAGGGGTGGAGGGGTGGGGGGTAGGGGGGTGAAGGGGTGGAGGGGTAGAGGGGTAGAGGGGTGGAGGGGTGGGGGGGGTGAAGGGGTAGAGGGGTGAAGGGGTGCAGGGGTGGAGGGGTGGAGGGGTAGAGGGGTGGAGGAGTGGGGGTTGGGGGGTGAAGGGGTGGGGGGTAGGGGGTGAAGGGGTGGAGAGGTAGGGGGGTGGAGGAGGTAGAGGGGTGGAGGAGGTAGAGGGGTGGAGGGGTAGAGGAGGTAGAGGGGTAGAGGGGTGAAGGGGTAGAGGGGGTAGAGGGTAGAGGAGGTAGAGGGGTAGAGGGGTGAAGGGGTAGTGGGGTAGAGGGTAAAGGGGTGGAGGGGGTGGAGGGGTAGAGGGGTAGAGGGGGTGAGGAGGTAGAGGGGTGGAGGGGTGGAGGGGTGGAGTGGTGGAGGAGGTAGAGGAGGTGGAGGAGGTAGAGGGGTGGAGGGGTAGTGGGGTAGAGGGTAGAGGGGTGGAGGGGTGGAGGAGGTGGAGGGGTAGAGGGGTAGAGGAGGTAGAGGGGTGGAGGGGTGGAGGGGTGGAGTGGTGGAGGAGGTAGAGGAGGTGGAGGAGGTAGAGGGGTGGAGGGGTGGAGTTGTGGAGGAGGTAGAGGGGTGGAGGGGTGGAGGAGGTAGGTACTGACAGGCCTTGCTGGTGATATTATTATGCCTTCCACATGGCACCCTATTCCCAATATAGTACACTACCTGTAGGTGGAGGTGTGGTAAGAGGCAAGGTCCATTTCAATTCAGTCAATTTATGAAGAAAACTATTTTCCTCATTGGCTTTGATTGGGGAAAATTAGAATTTCCGTTTACTTTCTGCATTGACTGAATTGAAATGGAAATAACCCCAACCATGGTAAGAGGTCACGACGTGACCAAGGTGACCATCACTACAACTAATCCAACATTCAGTAGCTTCTGGTCTGGGAAACAATAACATCATCATGTTCTCTCTCTGTACTGCAGTGTTGAGGTTTGTAGCTAGCTAACCGACTGGTTTATAGCTAGATGGTTCACTGGTGTGTAGCCATAACCCACTGGTAACAGTTACACTGCTATCCAGAGACAGGAACACACCACACATACGTAGGCTTCCATCACCACCATCATCCAGTAGAGGAACCAATGTCAGTCGATCTTTGGCCTTATTTAATTTAACCATTCAATGTGTATGTATGCCTTTAAAAAATATGACTTACTGTTTATCATTTTTGTCCTTTGTCCAGATTTGTTGATTCATATTATGTGAGGTAGGCCATTTGAGTTCTTCAGCCCACTCACACTGTTGCCATGAGCAGATAGATAGAGAGAGAGAGCGAGAGAGAGAGAGAGAGAGAGAGAGAGAGAGGTCAGTTTACATGCCCCTACACAAAAATGGTGTGATGGTTCATTTTTCTCAATAAGACAGGCTCAGCTGTTGGCAATCCATTGAGATTACATAAGGTCTGAAGAACACAAATCTGAGCTCTTGAAATACAAGCTAAGCTATATCCAATTACTATCTGTACATGCTAATAAAAAGCATCACTCATTATTATTAGAAGTGACATTCAATTAGAGGCAGTGGAATCTAGAAGTGACATTCAGTTAGAGGCAGTGGAATCTAGAAGTGACATTCAGTTAGAGGCAGTGGAATCTAGAAGTGACATTCAGTTAGAGGCAGTGGAATCTAGAAGTGACATTCAGTTAGAGGCAGTGGAATCTAGAAGTGACATTCAGTTAGAGACAGTGGAATCTAGAAGTGACATTCAATTAAAGACAGTGGAATCTAGAAGTGACTTTCAGTTAGAGACAGTGGAATCTAGAAGTGACATTCAGTTAGAGACAGTGGAATCTAGAAGTGACATTCAGTTAAAGACAGTGGAATCTAGAAGTGACATTCAGTTAGAGGCAGTGGAATCTAGAAGTGACATTCAGTTAGAGACAGTGGAATCTAGAAGTGACATTCAGTTAGAGACAGTGGAATCTAGAAGTGACATTCAGTTAAAGACAGTGGAATCTAGAAGTGACATTCAGTTAGAGGCAGTGGAATCTAGAAGTGACATTCAGTTAGAGGCAGTGGAATCTAGAAGTGACATTCAGTTAGAGACAGTGGAATCTAGAAGTGACATTCAGTTAGAGGCAGTGGAATCTAGAAGTGACATTCAGTTAGAGACAGTGGAATCTAGAAGTGACATTCAGTTAGAGGCAGTGGAATCTAGAAGTGACATTCAGTTAGAGGCAGTGGAATCTAGAAGTGACATTCAGTTAGAGACAGTGGAATCTAGAAGTGACATTCAGTTAGAGGCAGTGGAATCTAGAAGTGACATTCAGTTAAAGGCAGTGGAATCTAGAAGTGACATTCAGTTAGAGGCAGTGGAATCTAGAAGTGACATTCAGTTAGGCAGTGGAATCTAGAAGTGACATTCAGTTAGAGACAGTGGAATCTAGAAGTGACATTCAGTTAGAGACAGTGGAATCTAGAAGTGACATTCAGTTAGAGGCAGTGGAATCTAGAAGTGACATTCAGTTAGAGGCAGTGGAATCTAGAAGTGACATTCAGTTAGAGACAGTGGAATCTAGAAGTGACATTCAGTTAGAGACAGTGGAATCTAGAAGTGACATTCAGTTAGAGACAGTGGAATCTAGAAGTGACATTCAGTTAAAGACAGTGGAATCTAGAAGTGACATTCAGTTAGAGGCAGTGGAATCTAGAAGTGACATTCAGTTAGAGGCAGTGGAATCTAGAAGTGACATTCAGTTAGAGACAGTGGAATCTAGAAGTGACATTCAGTTAGAGACAGTGGAATCTAGAAGTGACATTCAGTTAGAGACAGTGGAATCTAGAAGTGACATTCAGTTAGAGACAGTGGAATCTAGAAGTGACATTCAGTTAGAGACAGTGGAATCTAGAAGTGACATTCAGTTAGAGACAGTGGAATCTAGAAGTGACATTCAGTTAAAGACAGTGGAATCTAGAAGTGACATTCAGTTAGAGGCAGTGGAATCTAGAAGTGACATTCAGTTAGAGGCAGTGGAATCTAGAAGTGACATTCAGTTAGAGACAGTGGAATCTAGAAGTGACATTCAGTTAGAGACAGTGGAATCTAGAAGTGACATTCAGTTAGAGACAGTGGAATCTAGAAGTGACATTCAGTTAGAGACAGTGGAATCTAGAAGTGACATTCAGTTAAAGACAGTGGAATCTAGAAGTGACATTCAGTTAGAGGCAGTGGAATCTAGAAGTGACATTCAGTTAGAGACAGTGGAATCTAGAAGTGACATTCAGTTAGAGACAGTGGAATCTAGAAGTGACATTCAGTTAAAGACAGTGGAATCTAGAAGTGACATTCAGTTAGAGGCAGTGGAATCTAGAAGTGACATTCAGTTAGAGGCAGTGGAATCTAGAAGTGACATTCAGTTAGAGACAGTGGAATCTAGAAGTGACATTCAGTTAGAGGCAGTGGAATCTAGAAGTGACATTCAGTTAGAGACAGTGGAATCTAGAAGTGACATTCAGTTAGAGGCAGTGGAATCTAGAAGTGACATTCAGTTAGAGGCAGTGGAATCTAGAAGTGACATTCAGTTAGAGACAGTGGAATCTAGAAGTGACATTCAGTTAGAGGCAGTGGAATCTAGAAGTGACATTCAGTTAAAGGCAGTGGAATCTAGAAGTGACATTCAGTTAGAGGCAGTGGAATCTAGAAGTGACATTCAGTTAGGCAGTGGAATCTAGAAGTGACATTCAGTTAGAGACAGTGGAATCTAGAAGTGACATTCAGTTAGAGACAGTGGAATCTAGAAGTGACATTCAGTTAGAGGCAGTGGAATCTAGAAGTGACATTCAGTTAGAGGCAGTGGAATCTAGAAGTGACATTCAGTTAGAGACAGTGGAATCTAGAAGTGACATTCAGTTAGAGACAGTGGAATCTAGAAGTGACATTCAGTTAGAGACAGTGGAATCTAGAAGTGACATTCAGTTAAAGACAGTGGAATCTAGAAGTGACATTCAGTTAGAGGCAGTGGAATCTAGAAGTGACATTCAGTTAGAGGCAGTGGAATCTAGAAGTGACATTCAGTTAGAGACAGTGGAATCTAGAAGTGACATTCAGTTAGAGACAGTGGAATCTAGAAGTGACATTCAGTTAGAGACAGTGGAATCTAGAAGTGACATTCAGTTAGAGACAGTGGAATCTAGAAGTGACATTCAGTTAAAGGCAGTGGAATCTAGAAGTGACATTCAGTTAGAGGCAGTGGAATCTAGAAGTGACATTCAGTTAGAGACAGTGGAATCTAGAAGTGACATTCAGTTAGAGACAGTGGAATCTAGAAGTGACATTCAGTTAGAGACAGTGGAATCTAGAAGTGACATTCAGTTAGAGGCAGTGGAATCTAGAAGTGACATTCAGTTAGAGGCAGTGGAATCTAGAAGTGACATTCAGTTAGAGGCAGTGGAATCTAGAAGTGACATTCAGTTAGAGGCAGTGGAATCTAGAAGTGACATTCAGTTAGAGGCAGTGGAATCTAGAAGTGACATTCAGTTAGAGGCAGTGGAATCTAGAAGTGACATTCAGTTAGAGGCAGTGGAATCTAGAAGTGACATTCAGTTAGAGGCAGTGGAATCTAGAAGTGACATTCAGTTAGAGACAGTGGAATCTAGAAGTGACATTCAGTTAGAGACAGTGGAATCTAGAAGTGACATTCAGTTAGAGGCAGTGGAATCTAGAAGTGACATTCAGTTAGAGGCAGTGGAATCTAGAAGTGACATTCAGTTAGAGACAGTGGAATCTAGAAGTGACATTCAGTTAGAGACAGTGGAATCTAGAAGTGACATTCAGTTAGAGGCAGTGGAATCTAGAAGTGACATTCAGTTAGAGACAGTGGAATTTTGTCAGAAATGTATTTTTGTTTTTTAATTTACTGGAATGTCCTGGTTGCCTCTACATACAATATCACAAGTTGTCTTACTCAGTGAATGTGTTTCTGTGAGCAGAGCTAAGTAGACAGACTATGTCAGGGGATAGTAACTGTGAAGACGCTGCTATGGACTATTAGGGCAAATCCAACAACTGGTCAACTGGGAGATGCTGTTTATCAACCAATCAAATCAAATGATTGATTGCTTGATTGATTTGATACGCTGTTTAGGCAATATCAGCTGGTCAACGTCTTTAGTTAGTGTACTGTACATACAGCCGCTGGAGGACCATGTGATCTACCTAACTGTGACACGTGTAGAGGACAACATGATGCAGTCAACTCTAGAGCAGCAAATTCAACGATGTATCAAGTAATGTAATAAGATGCCATTTCTTGTTTTTATTGATTTATTGTTCCTATCTTTACTATAAATATTTATTTTTTTCTTCTGAATGGCAAAGTGCTTGTCTGTGTTTTTGTGTTCTTGGAGATTTTTATTTATTTATTACGTGTTGTATATATTATACATGCAGTGTGATTTTGTACATTGTGTGTTTGGGAAAAGTACCCAACTTAATACCAGGATGAGCAGATATTTCTCTGTCCAAACAGCTTGCATGTTCTTTTAAATTATCATGACCTATTTCAACTCATAGATACAAATAAACAGAATGCCTGTACACACGTGTTGTCTCTCCTTCAGGCATTGAAAGATATTGTATGTCTGCGATCAGTTCATTATTGTGTTTGATTTATTACTGCTCAGGACAGGAAGGGAGGGTGTAGATCGTCACTGCTGTGGACCAAGGTCAGGTTGTGGATTGGTGATTCTGAGCAGGGTGCCTTGCCATTCCTCCAGTGAACAGCAGAGGGTGGAGTGGTCATTAGAACAGAACGCTGTTTCATGTATCTAGCTCTAGTGAAGAAGGGGTTTACACACCAGAAAGTTGTCCACCTTTTGCTCATTCCGAATTTTCTAATTTGAGGCGACTGGGAGGGGAGTGTAAGATCCAGCAGCTCCACTTCATGTCCACTATGTTTCTTTCTCCAGTCCAGTCCAGTCTAGTCCAGTCCAGGATCTAATCTGTGCAGCTCCACTCCATGTCCACAATGTTTCTTTCTCCAGTCCAGTCCAGTCCAGTCCAGTATCTAATCTGTGCAGCTCCACTCCATGTCCACTATGTTTCTTTCTCCAGTCCAGTCTAGTCCAGTCCAGTATCTAATCTGTGCAGCTCCACTCCATGTCCACCATGTTTCTTTCTCCAGTCCAGTCTAGTCCAGTCTAGTCCAGTATCTAATCTGTGCAGCTCCACTCCATGTCCACTATGTTTCTTTCTTTCTCCAGTCCTGTCCAGTCCAGTCCAGTATCTAATCTGTGCAGCTCCACTCCATGTCCACTATGTTTCTTTCTCCAGTCCAGTCCAGTCCAGTCCAGTCTAGTCCAGTATCTAATCTGTGCAGCTCCACTCCATGTCCACTATGTTTCTTTCTCCAGTCCAGTCCAGTCTAGTCCAGTCCAGTATCTAATCTGTGCAGCTCCACTCCATGTCCACTATGTTTCTTTATCCAGTCCAGTCCATTCCAGTCTAGTCCAGTATCTAATCTGTGCAGTTCCACTCCATGTCCACCATGTTTCTTTCTCCAGTCCAGTCCAGCCCAGTATCTAATCTGTGCAGCTGCACTCCATGTCCACTATGTTTCTTTCTCCAGTCCAGTCCAGTCCAGTCCAGTATCTAATCTGTGCAGCTCCACTCCATGTCCACAACGTCTCTTTCTCCAGTCCAGTCCAGTCCAGTCCAGTATCTAATCTGTGCAGCTCCACTCCATGTCCACCATGTTTCTTTCTCCAGTCCAGTCCAGTCTAGTCCAGTCCAGTATCTAATCTGTGCAGCTCCACTCCATGTCCACCATGTTTATTTCTCCAGTCCAGTCCAGTCCAGTATCTAATCTGTGCAGCTCCACTCCATGTCCACTATGTTTCTTTCTCCAGTCCAGTCTAGTCCAGTATAGTCCAGTATCTAATCTGTGCAGCTCCTCTCCATGTCCACTATGTTTCTTTCTCCAGTCTAGTTCAGTCTAGTCCAGTCCAGTATCTAACCTGTGCAGCTCCACTCCATGTCCACTATGTTTCTTTCTCCAGTCCAGTCCAGTCCAGTATCTAATTTGTGCAGCTCCACTCCTTGTCCACTATGTTTCTTTCTCCAGTCCAGTCCAGTCTAGTCTAGTCCAGTCCAGTATCTAATCTGTGCAGCTCCACTCCATGTCCACCATGTTTCTTTCTCCAGTCCAGTCTAGTCCAGTCCAGTATCTAATCTGTGCAGCTCCACTCCATGTCCACCATGTTTCTTTCTCCAGTCCAGTCCAGTAAGACCAGTCCAGTATCTAATCTGTGCAGCTCCACTCCATGTCCACTATGTTTCTTTCTCCAGTCCAGTCCAGTCTAGTCCAGTCCAGTTCAGTATCTAATCTGTGCAGCTCCACTCCATGTCCACTATGTTTCTTTCTCCAGTCCAGTCCAGTCCAGTATCTAATCTGTGCAGCTCCACTCCATGTCCACCATGTTTCTTTCTCCAGTCCAGTCTAGTCCAGTCCCGTATCTAATCTGTGCAGCTCCACTCCTTGTCCACTATGTTTCTTTCTCCAGTCCAGTCCAGTCTAGTCCAATCCAGTATCTAATCTGTGCAGCTCCACTCCATGTCCACCATGTTTCTTTCTCCAGTCCAGTGTAGTCCAGTCCAGTATTTAATCTGTGCAGCTCCACTCCATGTCCACTATGTTTCTTTCTCCAGTCCAGTTCAGTCTAGGCCAGTCCAGTATCTAATCTGTGCAGCTCCACTCCATGTCCACCATGTTTCTTTCTCCAGTCCAGTCCAGTCAAGTGTAGTCCAGTCCCGTATCTAATCTGTGCAGCTCCACTCCATGTCCACTATGTTTCTTTCTCCAGTCCAGTCCAGTCCAGTCTAGTCCAGTTCAGTATCTAATCTGTGCAGCTCCACTCCATGTCCACTATGTTTCTTTCTCCAGTCCAGTCCAGTCCAGTATCTAATCTGTGCAGCTCCACTCCATGTCCACCATGTTTCTTTCTCCAGTCCAGTCTAGTCCCGTATCTAATCTGTGCAGCTCCACTCCTTGTCCACTATGTTTCTTTCTCCAGTCCAGTCCAGTCTAGTCCAATCCAGTATCTAATCTGTGCAGCTCCACTCCATGTCCACCATGTTTCTTTCTCCAGTCCAGTCCAGTCTAGTCTAATCCAGTATCTAATCTGTGCAGCTCCACTCCATGTCCACTATGTTTCTTTCTCTAGTCCAGTCCAGTCCAGTCCAGTATCTAATCTGTGCAGCTCCACTCCATGTCCACCATGTTTCTTTCTCCAGTCCAGTCTAGTCCAGTCCAGTATCTAATCTGTGCAGCTCCACTCCATGTCCACTATGTTTCTTTCTCCAGTCCAGTCCAGTCTAGTCCAGTATCTAATCTGTGCAGCTCCACTCCATGTCCACTATGTTTCTTTCTCCAGTCCAGTCAAGTCCAGTCCAGTATCTAATCTGTGCAGCTCCACTCCATGTCCACTATGTTTCTTTCTCCATTCCTGTCCAGTCTAGTCCAGTATCTAATCTGTGCAGCTCCACTCCATGTCCACTATGTTTCTTTCTCCAGTCCAGTCCAGTCCCGTATCTAATCTGTGCAGCTCCACTCCATGTCCACTATGTTTCTTTCTCCAGTCCAGTCCAGTCCAGTAAGTCCAGTCCAGTATCTAATCTGTGCAGCTCCACTCCATGTCCACCATGTTTCTTTCTCCAGTCCAATCCAGTCAAGTCTAGTCCAGTCCCGTATCTAATCTGTGCAGCTCCACTCCATGTCCACTATGTTTCTTTCTCCAGTCCAGTCCAGTCTAGTCCAGTCCAGTATCTAATCTGTGCAGCTCCACTCCATGTCCACCATGTTTCTTTCTCCAGTCCAGTCTAGTCCAGTCCAGTATCTAATCTGTGCAGCTCCACTCCATGTCCACCATGTTTCTTTCTCCAGTCCAGTCCAGTCTAGTCCAGTATCTAATCTGTGCAGCTCCACTCCATGTCCACTATGTTTCTTTCTCCAGTCCAGTCAAGTCCAGTCCAGTATCTAATCTGTGCAGCTCCACTCCATGTCCACTATGTTTCTTTCTCCATTCCTGTCCAGTCTAGTCCAGTATCTAATCTGTGCAGCTCCACTCCATGTCCACTATGTTTCTTTCTCCAGTCCAGTCCAGTCTAGTCCAGTAACTAATCTGTGCAGCTCCACTCCATGTCCACTATGTTTCTTTCTCCATTCCTGTCCAGTCTAGTCCAGTATCTAATCTGTGCAGCTCCACTCCATGTCCACTATGTTTCTTTCTCCAGTCCAGTCCAGTCCCGTATCTAATCTGTGCAGCTCCACTCCATGTCCACTATGTTTCTTTCTCCAGTCCAGTCCAGTCCAGTAAGTCCAGTCCAGTATCTAATCTGTGCAGCTCCACTCCATGTCCACCATGTTTCTTTCTCCAGTCCAATCCAGTCAAGTCTAGTCCAGTCCCGTATCTAATCTGTGCAGCTCCACTCCATGTCCACTATGTTTCTTTCTCCAGTCCAGTCCAGTCTAGTCCAGTCCAGTATCTAATCTGTGCAGCTCCACTCCATGTCCACCATGTTTCTTTCTCCAGTCCAGTCTAGTCCAGTCCAGTATCTAATCTGTGCAGCTCCACTCCATGTCCACCATGTTTCTTTCTCCAGTCCAGTCCAGTCTAGTCCAGTATCTAATCTGTGCAGCTCCACTCCATGTCCACTATGTTTCTTTCTCCAGTCCAGTCAAGTCCAGTCCAGTATCTAATCTGTGCAGCTCCACTCCATGTCCACTATGTTTCTTTCTCCATTCCTGTCCAGTCTAGTCCAGTATCTAATCTGTGCAGCTCCACTCCATGTCCACTATGTTTCTTTCTCCAGTCCAGTCCAGTCTAGTCCAGTAACTAATCTGTGCAGCTCCACTCCATGTCCACTATGTTTCTTTCTCCATTCCTGTCCAGTCTAGTCCAGTATCTAATCTGTGCAGCTCCACTCCATGTCCACTATGTTTCTTTCTCCAGTCCAGTCCAGTCCCGTATCTAATCTGTGCAGCTCCACTCCATGTCCACTATGTTTCTTTCTCCAGTCCAGTCCAGTCCAGTAAGTCCAGTCCAGTATCTAATCTGTGCAGCTCCACTCCATGTCCACCATGTTTCTTTCTCCAGTCCAATCCAGTCAAGTCTAGTCCAGTCCCGTATCTAATCTGTGCAGCTCCACTCCATGTCCACTATGTTTCTTTCTCCAGTCCAGTCCAGTCTAGTCCAGTCCAGTATCTAATCTGTGCAGCTCCACTCCATGTCCACCATGTTTCTTTCTCCAGTCCAGTCTAGTCCAGTCCAGTATCTAATCTGTGCAGCTCCACTCCATGTCCACTATGTTTCTTTCTCCAGTCCAGTCCAGTCTAGTCCAGTATCTAATCTGTGCAGCTCCACTCCATGTCCACTATGTTTCTTTCTCCAGTCCAGTCAAGTCCAGTCCAGTATCTAATCTGTGCAGCTCCACTCCATGTCCACTATGTTTCTTTCTCCATTCCTGTCCAGTCTAGTCCAGTATCTAATCTGTGCAGCTCCACTCCATGTCCACTATGTTTCTTTCTCCAGTCCAGTCCAGTCTAGTCCAGTAACTAATCTGTGCAGCTCCACTCCATGTCCACCATGTTTCTTTCTCCAGTCCAATCCAGTCAAGTCTAGTCCAGTCCCGTATCTAATCTGTGCAGCTCCACTCCATGTCCACTATGTTTCTTTCTCCAGTCCAGTCCAGTCTAGTCCAGTCCAGTATCTAATCTGTGCAGCTCCACTCCATGTCCACCATGTTTCTTTCTCCAGTCCAGTCCAGTAAGTCCAGTCCAGTATCTAATCTGTGCAGCTCCACTCCATGTCCACCATGTTTCTCTCTCCAGTCCAGTCTAGTCCAGTCCAGTATCTAATCTGTGCAGCTCCACTCCATGTCCACTATGTTTCTTTCTCCAGTCCAGTCTAGTCCAGTCCAGTATCTAATCTGTGCAGCTCCACTCCATGTCCACTATGTTTCTTTCTCCAGTCCAGTCCAGTCCAATATCTAATCTGTGTAGGGGAGTTACCAGTCAGGGGAGAGTCCTCACTGTCTAACACTAGGGTTATGTTCCAAATGGCTCCCTATTCCCTACATAGTGCACTACTTTTGACCAGAGCCCTATGGGTGCATATAGTGCACTATAAAGGGAATAGGGTTCCATTGGGGATGCAAGCTAGCTATTTAATAGATGTGTGATCCAGGAGGTTACCTACTCCTTTATCTCACTGATCAGGGGCCCCAAGGACCAATCAGCATCCTTCTTCCTCCTCCCTATGCTTAACGGAGACAAAGGTTTCCATGGTAACTGTACACAGCTGTGGTTCTAAATTAAACTGGGGGTCTCTCACACCTCCCCCCACAGACACGCATGCACGCACACACACACAGACACAGACACAGACACACACAGACACAGACACACGCACGCATGCACGCACGCACGCACACACACACACACACACACACACACACACATACACACACACACGCACACAGACACACACACACACACACAGACACACACACACACAAACGCACGCACACACACACACACACACACACACAACACACACACACACAAACGCACGCACACACACACACACACACACACACAACACACAGACACACACACGCATGCACCCTCCTCTGTAATCCATGAGGGCCCCCACACAGTTGGATGATTGTGTGTGAGTGTGCGTGTGTGTTCATGTACTACTAGACTAGAGAGTTTATGGGTGGGTGTTTGTAATGCCAGAGAAGGAGATGAATGATGGTTCTTCGTTATTCTGTTACCAGGAGCGATGCTTTAATAACTCAATACAGGACAGCTGTAATTTTAGCAGGCTCCTCCCCTTGAGGCTCCTCTATTTCCTCACTGCCTGCAGTTTCAACATCTCCTCAGATACAGAGAGAAGATTCCCTGGCCTGTAGTTTCAACATCTCCTCAGATACAGAGAGAAGATTCTCTGGAATGCAGTTTCAACATCTCCTCAGATACGGAGAGAAGATTCCCTGGCCTGTAGTTTCAACATCTCCTCAGATACAGAGAGATGATTCGCTGGCCTCACATAACTCTTTGTGTCTTTTTCAGACTTTTTAGGCACATAGAAACATCTATGTTTTAAAAGTCTCAAATATCTGTCCTATGCCTGTTATTGGATGGTCGAGAGGACTAATTAAGGAGGATTTCTATGTCTCCATACTCCCCCCTCGTCTCCTCCCTCACATATTCATCCTTCAGGGCCAGGCTAGAGCAGACAGGTGTTCATCTATATGCCTGGTGGAAACTCACAGGGAGAGGAGAACAGAGCAGTTGTTTCCAGCCCCATGAGATCCAGCAATAAGTCATATACAGTATGTAACAGTTGCATTTTATTTATCCCTCATAAAATATGATAAATTGGAGCAATGTAAAAATAGTTATTATTGTGGCGCTTTGCTTAGTCCTATTATGAAGCAGTATCTCTAGAATCTGTAGCTCCTCCTACCCCACAGCTGTGACCAGGACACGCCCACTCATTAAAAAACCCAGCACAGGCCGCTCCCTTTGGTCCTCATTAGCTGTCATTCAAGACAAACTGTATCACTGAAATTACTTCATATTGTGTAGCATTTTGGGGGATTATGATTCTGAAGTCCTAGCCTATTGGTGTCTGGGCCCCATACATGTTACACAAACCCTGAACAAACATGAGTGATTATAACAGAAAAATGAGTTAACTAAATGTATTTAGTAAAAAGACAGGTGCTGCTGATTATACTGCCATCGTCATTGAGGCAGAGGACATGTATGTGTAGCCCATGGAATGTCATACTCTTTTTGGCCAGACAGAATCAGATACATGGGTTACATATAGTAAGACAGAGGGGCGCTGTTTCGCTCGCTAACATGCTTTTATTTTCTCGCTCGCTAAGATAGTTTCAGCCACTTGCGAATTGAAGCTCGGATGCTGGAATTATTTGGGATTAACATGCAAAGGTAACCTACTTTTTGAAGTGATTTGTTTGACAATCAGATGAAAACATCACGACTGGTTGTGTTTATGGCACATTTAAAGGTAATACATTTTTATAGTTCAATTACCGTAAAACTTCAATTAAACGCAGAATCTCAAAAGGCCGCCTGTCGCTTTTAATAGCCGGGCATCGCACACATTTCAGCAAATAAACTCCTGTTTCAAATATACGCTGGGTCTAAATGAATTGTTTACGAGGTTACCATGAATTACCATGAATTGTTTACGAAGTTTAATCTTCGATTTGTTACATTTAATAATTCAGCAATGACTTGAAAAAATGATGGCAATCATCAGTTTTTATCACCATTAAGAAACTGCTAGCCATTAGCTGCTAACAGCTGAGAACTGCTAGCTCACTGGCAAGCACAAAAACCATCAACAACTTCGGGAGTACAGACCCCTAGAAATTAGCCTAGTAAATAGACGCCTGGCTCAAATAGAAGCCTGCTTGTCTCCAAAAAGTGCCTGTTGTGTTCAGTGATTTAAGCAACAACAACAAAAAACTCCCAGGCAATTAATTGAAGTTTTACGGTACGTCTTTACTATAAAACCCATTATAGGGGGCCCTTAGACTGGCCTCTGCCTGGGGCCTCCAAATCATTAAGTCTTCCCCTGCCTCTCTCTATGTCTCTCTCTCTCTCTCTCTCTCTCTCTCTCTCTCTCTCTCTCTCTCTCTCTCTCTCTCTCTCTCTCTCTCTCTCTCTCTCTCTCTCTCTCTCTCTCTCTCTCTCTCTCTCTCTCTCTCTCTCTCTCTCTCTCTCTCTCTCTCTCTCTCTCTCTCTCTCTCTCTCTCTCTCTCTCTCTCTCTCTCTCTCTCTCTCTCTCTCTCTCTCTCTCTCTGTGTGTGTGTGTTTGTGTGTGTCTCTCTCTCTCTCCCTTTCTCTCTGTGATGTCCTCCCATGCTGATACAACTGTCCTTCAATCCCTGTCCTCCAGCCTGATGAAACTGCTGTACTCACAGAAACCACACCTCAGGATCAGACTAGAGTTACACAATACCTCAGGATCAGACCAGAGCTACACAATACCTCAGGATCAGACTAGAGTTACAGGATCAGACTGGAGTTACACAATACCTCAGGATCAGACTAGAGTTACGCAATACCTCAGGATCAGACTAGACTAGAGTTACAGGATACCTCAGGATCAGACTAGAGTTACACAATACCTCAGGATCAGACTGGAGTTACACAATACTTCAGGATCAGACTGGAGTTACACAATACCTCAGGATCAGACTAGAGTTACACAATACTTCAGGATCAGACTGGAGTTACACAATACCTCAGGATCAGACTAGAGTTACACAATACTTCAGGATCAGACTGGAGTTACACAATACCTCAGGATCAGACTAGAGTTAGACAATACTTCAGGATCAGACTGGAGTTACACAATACCTCAGGATCAGACTAGAGTTACACAATACTTCAGGATCAGACTGGAGTTACACAATACCTCAGGATCAGACTAGAGTTACACAATACTTCAGGATCAGACTGGAGTTACACAATACCTCAGGATCAGACTAGAGTTACACAATACCTCAGGATCAGACTGGAGTTACACAATACCTCAGGATCAGACTAGAGTTACACAATACCTCAGGATCAGACTAGAGTTACAGGATATACTACAGGAGTTTCTATTGCATCCAGCTAAATCTCATCTCGGTTATGGCTTATATATTTTTGCATGTATGGTTATAAGACATCAAAGTTGCAATAATAACTGGACAATGGATAATATGTAATCAACTTTTCACAATTTGAGGATGCAGAATATAGAGCCATCAGTAGTACAGGGTTGATTGGATTTCAGGAAGATACAGAAGAGATTTTCAAGGGTTAATTTATGTTGAGTGGATTTCATTTGAGGGAGACTGGGCCCTACAGGGATGCAGACATCTGTCATAGTAAGGTCCTCACAGTTGACAGAGAGGGGTGGCGAGGTGGGGGGAGGAGAGGAGGAGGGGAAGAGGGGTGAAGAGGTGGGGGTGGATGGGGAGGAGAGCAGGGTTGGGTGGAGGGGGGTTGGGGGTAGCCCTAGAGGTGGGGGTAGTGGAGAGTTTAAACCCCAAAACATCTGTGGTTCTTTTTTTTATTTTTATGACCACTACCACAGGACAAAGCCAAATAATTAGCTTAACAACATCTTTGACAATTAGATAGTGATTTCCAATGAGGGATTAGCTGTGCTTTAGCACCAGCTGTAAATAAATAATAAAAGCCAGACTCACCAGTCTGCAGGCTGTGGTGATAAACTATCACAGAAGAGGTACTCTTCAACTCTGGCTCCCTTAGGCATTCCCAAAACATTCTGCTGGAATTGTTGTAATAAACTATACAAGAGGCTATAAGTGTGAGGGGATTTCTATTGGTTTCCTATGACATTTATTGTACCTGTGTGCATATTACTATTGAGACTACTCTGTTGATATTACACACCCCAGTTAGTGTAAGGAGGGTGAGTGATAACCCCAGTTAGTGTGAGGAGGGTGAGAGATAACCACAGTTAGTGTGAGGAGGGTGAGAGATAACCCCAGTTAGTGTGAGGGGGGTGAGAGATAACCCCAGTTAGTGTGAGGAGGGTGAGAGATAACCCCAGTTAGTGTGAGGAGGGTGAGAGATAACCCCAGTTAGTGTGAGGAGGGTGAGAGATAACCCCAGTTAGTGTGAGGAGGGTGAGAGATAACCCCAGTTAGTGTGAGGAGGGTGAGATCTTCTGACTGTCTCTGTCCCATAGCTCTGTCCAAAAAGTACCCCCCTCTCTTGCTCTCTCTCTCTCTCTCTTTACTCAGCTCTGACGGTCTCCAGGCTCCTGTGAAACAGTTTCACAACACAGCTTGAGGCTGAGAGCGAGAGAGAGAGAGAGAGAGTGTGTGTCTCAGTGACAAGCCAGGAATTAATGGAAAATGACAATGTTGGCTGGATGTCTTTGGTACTCAGCTTGTTTTGAAACACAGAGGCACAGTGATATAATATGCCTCCCTCCAATTCCTTGGTAACAGAATTATGCTTAAATGTCCACCAAACCAAAACCATTGATTTCAAAGTTTAACAAACCATACAACTGGTGGTAGACAGGAACCACTTATTCAAGGAGGGACACCCCCTGTTTATCCATCCTCAAAGCCTCTGATATGACTGCCTCTCTCTCTCTGACAATCTTTAAATCAATAAGGCATTCTCACCAATTATGGTGCAACAAATCTTCAGGTCATCATTCAGTGAATCCATTATTTATGTATGTCATGAGTCCTGCCAAGAGCCAACAAAGCATTTCTAACTTCCTTTTCCGGTTAGTCTCTTTCTGCGCCCCTCCCTAGGTGACGTAATGTAATATATATATTGAAACAGTTTCATTGGTGGTTGGGCGGTGCACTCAGAGATTCAGGAGGGGATTCTCCTCCTCCCCCATCACTGTCGCCGGGATACTGCTGGTAAGATGCCCTTTAAATGATATTCATTGTTTTCATTGGTTAAAAATAACTCTATTGTTATGATTAACATTAATATATTTCGTGCTGAGAGGACAAATGTGTGAATTGTGTCAGTCAGTTTTAATCTTCATGATTGTTAAATTGTTGGACCCAGTGTGCCTGCTTTCTATCGGAAACTAACCTCTAATTAGACTACACACTAGGTTGACTATCGTATTCTAGCCTGTATTCAACTATTGAGTGTACTACAGCGCGAGCATCGTTTAGCTTGCCCTTTTTCTGTCGCTCGCTCCTTTATTTGCGGTTTTATCCGTTCCATCCGGTTGAGTGCTGTCTCATCGAACGTGTCGGACGGCTGGAGTGGAATGACTGGCACGAGCCTGACAGATACTCAAAACACTTTCCCTCGAGCCTTGTCTCGACGATGCTTACTTCTGGAGGTCAGGGCTCCGAAGAATCCTGTCTTTAAAAGAATGAGAGAGAGAGAGAGAGAGAGAGAGAGAGAGAGAGAGAGAGAGAGAGAGAGAGAGAGAGAGAGAGAGAGAGAGAGAGAGAGACACAGAGAGAGAGACACAGTCAGACGGCTGGACACATGCTTCAACCCAGTGCAATTTAATTGGCTGATGAGATTTCCATTCCCTGCGTGTGTCTGGGCTAGTAGCCTAGTAGGCCTAGTCTGATGGTGTTGGGAGATGGTTTGCCTCTACTGAAACCTTATTGTGGGTGGATTGCTGAGTGTTGTTATGAAGGTTCCCTTTACATACAATATTCATTTCAGATACGTTCTATATTTAAAGACCTCTCAAAATAGAATGTCCTCTCGTTTAGCCTACTTGAGTCTACTTTCAAGAAACGCATGAAAGCAATCAACTCGGGCTTCTCCGCTTCTTCTTCTTCTTCTTCTTCTTTGCATTTGTACATAAATAACGATGTGTAACTGGGTTATTTTCAGCCAGAAGAACACAGCGCAGGGAGGGACTGTCTGGGTGATGTGATGTGGAAGTAGACTAGGCTATTGAACTGAACGTCCATCCTCCCTATATGGCACCATGAACCCTGCCTCAAGCGGCGCTGCCGACTCCCGCAGCCAGCTAGACAATAGCAATAGAAAACAACAGCAACAGCGAGCTTCCTCTCCGGCTGGCGGCAAAGACACTGGATCTAAAGAGACACCTAAAAGCAGCACTCCGTCAAAGAGCATCACGTCAAAGCAGTGCGGAGGAGGGAGAGGCAGCCGCGTCAGCTCCCCGGTCTCCACGGCAACCAGCAAAGACAGACAGTCTTCCTCTTCCACAGGCGCGGCAAGCGTGGCAGGCGCGGCCCCTGTCCAGCCCGGAGGTGCTGAAATCCAGACGTTGAGCAGGGCGGCGGCGGCGGCTGGGAGCAGCAGAGGAGCGGCAGAGGAGGGCAGTAGTCAGTCTGAAGACTCGCGTTGCACTGACATATCGTGCTTTAAGGGGGATACAACACGGGTTGTTTCTGATCAGCCTTGTTCATCCAAATCTCCTAAATTGAAGAACAATAACCCGAGAGGAGAGGGAGGAGGAGGAGCTAGCAGCACAGCGACCGGCAACAAAAAGAGCTCCAGCAAGAGAAGTGTGGGCTGCGGCCCTGGGTTCTGGAGAGAGGGATGTTTGCAGTCTGAGCTGATCCAGTTTCACCTGAATAAGAGCTTAAAGAAAGGAGGAGGCAAGATGCAGACGAAGACACTGTCTCCCCCGGAGCCCGTTACAGAAATGGCGGAACCAGAGGATCTCACCCCTGAGGCCATCGTTAACGAGCCCGAGCCGGTACCTGAGCCTGACCAGCTATTTCAGGAGGAGATAGAGAAGCTGGAGGATGAAAATGATGAGCTAAAGGTATGTCTGTATGTCTGCCGCTGCCACATCTGTATGGTTATGAGAATGGGTTTAATAACAGCATATCTTAGCTGCCTATGCTTTATACTGTTATCCAGGGGCGTCATGCACCCCCAAAATCTGAGGAGCACAAAGTACATGAGGATGGCTGGGGGGGTTGTTCTGGAGGGGGGCTATGCCCCTGTCCATAAATTGGAGAATTTTGCATTTTTCAAACACCTGAAACAGCTTTTTCCAGCAATCTAATGCCAAAATCATTATGCTTAATTCTATGTCCAAAATATGTATTTTTTTACGCATATCTAAGCATACCTCTTGAGCTGTCTGTATCCTCCTGACTGGTGGTTTAAATATATATATATATATGCTTTTCTGCATTTCTGCTCAAATCTGGGTAAAAGATTGAAAGGAATGTGAGTCTTATTCAGTACATTTAGTTATTGCTTGCTTTTCTAAAGTCTACCAACCTTGCCAGCAGCCAGCTAAGATCGTTAGACAAGCTAGCTACTCTAACTTGATAGCCTGTAATGGCTTCTTGGTAGCTAGTTATGATGATGGGAGGTTGGGAACCTATCTGGGCTAGCGAAAACCAACCTCATAAAATTGCTTCATAAAAATGGCTAGTAGTATTACAGAGAAAAAACGAACAAAGAAATGTATTTAAAAAAAATATATATTGTTATTTTTTAAACAGCACAAATCTGAGGGGGCAGGTGCCCCTATGGGCATGACGCCTTTGATGTTGCCTCTATAATGTTTTATTGATGCCTCTAATTGCTCTCTCTCTCTCTCTCTCTCTCTCTCTCTCTCTCTCTCTCTCTCTCTCTCTCTCTCTCTCTCTCTCTCTCTCTCTCTCTCTCTCTCTCTCTCTCTCTCTCTCTCTCTCTCTCTCTCTCTCTCTCTCTCTCTCTCTCTCTCTCTCTCTCTCTCTCTCATTGGTTCCTATTAGACTGAGATAGAGGAGATGAGAGTGGAGATGGATGAGATGAGAGACACGTTCTATGAAGAGGACGCGTGCCAGCTGCAGGACATGCGTCGCGAGCTGGAGCGAGCCAATAAGAACTGCCGGATTCTCCAGTACCGTCTGAGGAAGGCGGAGAGGAAGAGGATGAGGTTCGCCCAGACCGGAGAGGTAGACGGAGAGCTACTGAGGGCCCTGGAGCAGGACTTGAAGGTAAGATGCTGTCTAGACTCTAGGGGAACTATTTTCGGCTGGCGTTAAGGCGGCGCTAATGTTAAACGCACGCTAGTTTGCGATTTCGACATGTAAAAACTGGATCACCTGACATTTTCCAGCCCTAACGCCAGGTTTGGCAATTTACCTGTCTTATATCATCTCACTTGCGCTAAATGGGAGGGGTGGAAATATTTGAGGTGTGTCCTTAAAAACATGATCCAAAGTGCTAATTTCAGGCAGCGCTGATAGGGATATTTAAGACCAACCAAAAGCTGGTTTTAGCGGTAACGCAGTTGGTTATGGCATGCATTCTGACCGTGGAAATGCAGCCTATCCTGCGGTGACGCACCCTGCTCATATGCGCATGGAACAAGAGCAGCCTAATGTGCTTTTGGTGCCTGTATACTTCGTATTTAGACACGTCAGAAAATGTTTTTTTCCCCATTTCGTTTTATTTGGTTAAAACCAAGTATAACCTCCCTCCTCTCAATTAAGGTTTTTTATGTCCTGCCCAATGCAATCGCGAAGTAGTCAAGACTGTCGATAAAAGGTTTGGCTCCTGAGACCGCTTGGAAATAAATCTTAATCACCAAAGCTTTAGTAAAATATAAAGTTTGAGAGGAGTAAAACAGTGAGCTGACATTCCATTTTTATCTATGTATTGTATGCAGGCCCACATTATTTTAGCCATGCTGGTCCCGTTTTGGAGGTGCGTAAAACCCCCTCCATGATGTAGCCTACGTGTCCATGCCCATCATGAAACGAGAGATGAGAACCTCTGTGAATACCGGTGAACCTAGTATTTAGAAGTGATCTGTAACCTGTAACAATAGCTTGTTTTCCATTTGATATGTTCTAAACCCCTCAGGTCTACTATAATGAAGGCTGGTTCAACAACCCAAGCCCTCCCTCAGGCCTACTATAATGAAGGCTGGTTCAACAACCCAAGCCCTCCCTCAGGTCTACTATAATGAAGGCTGGTTCAACAACCCAAGCCCTCCCTCAGGTCTACTATAATGAAGGCTGGTTCAACAACCCAAGCCCTCCCTCAGGCCTACTATAATGAAGGCTGGTTCAACAACCCAAGCCCTCCCTCAGGCCTACTATAATGAAGGCTGGTTCAACAACCCAAGCCCTCCCTCAGGTCTACTATAATGAAGGCTGGTTCAACAACCCAAGTCCTCCCTCAGGCCTACTATAATGAAGGCTGGTTCAACAACAAGCCCTCCCTCAGGTCTACTATAATGAAGGCTGGTTCAACAACAAGCCCTCCCTCAGGCCTACTATAATGAAGGCTGGTTCAACAACCCAAGCCCTCCCTCAGGCCTACTATAATGAAGGCTGGTTCAACAACAAGCCCTCCCTCAGGCCTACTATAATGAAGGCTGGTTCAACAACAAGCCCTCCCTCAGGCCTACTATAATGAAGGCTGGTTCAACAACAAGCCCTCCCTCAGGCCTACTATAATGAAGGCTGGTTCAACAACAAGCCCTCCCTCAGGCCTACTATAATGAAGGCTGGTTCAACAACAAGCCCTCCCTCAGGCCTACTATAATGAAGGCTGGTTCAACAACAAGTCCTCCCTCAGGTCTACTATAATGAAGGCTGGTTCAACAACAAGCCCTCCCTCAGGCCTACTGTAATGAAGGCTGGTTAAACAACAACACCCAACCCCTCCCTCAGGTCTACTATAATGAAGGCTGGTTCAACAACAAGCCCTCCCTCAGGCCTACTATAATGAAGGCTGGTTCAACAACAAGCCCTCCCTCAGGCCTACTATAATGAAGGCTGGTTCAACAACAAGCCCTCCCTCAGGCCTACTATAATGAAGGCTGGTTCAACAACAAGCCCTCCCTCAGGCCTACTATAATGAAAGTTGGTTCAACAACAAGCCCTCCCTCAGGCCTACTATAATGAAGGCTGGTTCAACAACAAGTCCTCCCTCAGGCCTACTATAATGAAGGCTGGTTCAACAACAAGCCCTCCCTCAGGCCTACTATAATGAAGGCTGGTTCAACAACAAGCCCTCCCTCAGGTCTACTATAATGAAGGCTGGTTCAACAACCCAAGCCCTCCCTCAGGCCTACTATAATGAAGGCTGGTTCAACAACCCAAGCCCTCCCTCAGGTCTACTATAATGAAGGCTGGTTCAACAACCCAAGCCCTCCCTCAGGCCTACTATAATGAAGGCTGGTTCAACAACCCAAGCCCTCCCTCAGGCCTACTATAATGAAGGCTGGTTCAACAACCCAAGCCCTCCCTCAGGTCTACTATAATGAAGGCTGGTTCAACAACCCAAGTCCTCCCTCAGGCCTACTATAATGAAGGCTGGTTCAACAACAAGCCCTCCCTCAGGTCTACTATAATGAAGGCTGGTTCAACAACAAGCCCTCCCTCAGGCCTACTATAATGAAGGCTGGTTCAACAACCCAAGCCCTCCCTCAGGCCTACTATAATGAAGGCTGGTTCAACAACAAGCCCTCCCTCAGGCCTACTATAATGAAGGCTGGTTCAACAACAAGCCCTCCCTCAGGCCTACTATAATGAAGGCTGGTTCAACAACAAGCCCTCCCTCAGGCCTACTATAATGAAGGCTGGTTCAACAACAAGCCCTCCCTCAGGCCTACTATAATGAAGGCTGGTTCAACAACAAGCCCTCCCTCAGGCCTACTATAATGAAGGCTGGTTCAACAACAAGTCCTCCCTCAGGTCTACTATAATGAAGGCTGGTTCAACAACAAGCCCTCCCTCAGGCCTACTGTAATGAAGGCTGGTTAAACAACAACACCCAACCCCTCCCTCAGGTCTACTATAATGAAGGCTGGTTCAACAACAAGCCCTCCCTCAGGCCTACTATAATGAAGGCTGGTTCAACAACAAGCCCTCCCTCAGGCCTACTATAATGAAGGCTGGTTCAACAACAAGCCCTCCCTCAGGCCTACTATAATGAAGGCTGGTTCAACAACAAGCCCTCCCTCAGGCCTACTATAATGAAAGTTGGTTCAACAACAAGCCCTCCCTCAGGCCTACTATAATGAAGGCTGGTTCAACAACAAGCCCTCCCTCAGGCCTACTATAATGAAGGCTGGTTCAACAACAAGCCCTCCCTCAGGCCTACTATAATGAAGGCTGGTTCAACAACAAGCCCTCCCTCAGGTCTACTATAATGAAGGCTGGTTCAACAGCAACCTAAGCCCTCCCTCAGGCCTACTATAATGAAGGCTGGTTCAACAGCAACCTAAGCATCCCTCAGGCCTACTATAATGAAGGCTGGTTCAACAACAAGCCCTCCCTCAGGCCTACTATAATGAAGGCTGGTTCAACAACAAGCCCTCCCTCAGGCCTACTATAATGAAGGCTGGTTCAACAACAAGCCCTCCCTCAGGTCTACTATAATGAAGGCTGGTTCAACAGCAACCTAAGCCCTCCCTCAGGCCTACTATAATGAAGGCTGGTTCAACAGCAACCTAAGCATCCCTCAGGCCTACTATAATGAAGGCTGGTTCAACAACAAGCCCTCCCTCAGGCCTACTATAATGAAGGCTGGTTCAACAACAAGCCCTCCCTCAGGCCTACTATAATGAAGGCTGGTTCAACAACAAGCCCTCCCTCAGGCCTACTATAATGAAGGCTGGTTCAACAACAAGCCCTCCCTCAGGCCTACTATAATGAAGGCTGGTTCAACAGCAACCCAAGCATCCCTCAGGCCTACTATAATGAAGGCTGGTTTGGCATGTCCATGCTCAGCCATAATGTAATTTACAGTAG
This sequence comes from Coregonus clupeaformis, assembly GCF_020615455.1. NCBI lineage: Eukaryota > Metazoa > Chordata > Actinopteri > Salmoniformes > Salmonidae > Coregonus > Coregonus clupeaformis. The sequence continues at coordinate 14,207,127 of NC_059208.1, forward strand.
GCCTAGCCCATATATCAGTGTGAATGCTATTGAAGCCATGGAGTTACTTAGAACAATGTGGACTGCAAATGGGTTCAAGTTAACATATTCAGCAAAGATAGGTCTACATTTTGTTATTTTGTTTCTGTAAGCCATTTAACAAACTATAACGGACTAACATTGGAATTGGAGTTGATTCCAAGGCAATACATAAAATACCATAAATACACAACTTGAAGCAACCACATATTTTTGCCATGGAGCACGTTCTGATTGGCCAGTGAGGGGCCAAGCCTAGACACACCCACAACTTGTTTAGTCATCTAAACCCAGCCCTTTAGCGCCAACGCCAGATGGTGCGCCGATAATTGTGATAGTGAAAATAGCTCAAATATTTCTGACACATCCCTGAACCTATAGTGCTACCGCCAGCGCTTAGATTGACCATTGTGTTAAAATAGAGCCCTCTACGTCATAGGGTGTGACCTGAAGGTCATGTTGTCTAGACTCTATGTCATAGGGTGTGACATGAAGGTAATGTTGTCTAGACTCTATATGTCATAGGGTGTGACCTGAAGGTAATGTTGTCTAGACTCTATATGTCATAGGGTGTGACCTGAAGGTCATGTTGTCTAGACTCTTTATGTCATAGGGTGTGACATGAAGGTAATGTTGTCTAGACTCTATATGTCATAGGGTGTGACCTGAAGGTAATGTTGTCTAGACTCTATATGTCATAGGGTGTGACCTGAAGGTCATGTTGTCTAGATTCTATATGTCATAGGGTGTGACCTGAAGGTAATGTTGTCTAGACTCTATATGTCATAGGGTGTGACCTGAAGGTCATGTTGTCTAGACTCTATATGTCACAGGGTTTGACCTGAAGGTAATGTTGTCTAGACTCTATATGTCATAGGGTGTGACCTGAAGGTAATGTTGTCTAGACTCTATATAACATAGGGTGTGACCTAAAGGTAATGTTGTCTAGACTCTTTATGTCATAGGGTGTGACCTGAAGGTAATGTTGTCTAGACTCTATATGTCATAGGGTGTGACCTGAAGGTCATGTTGTCTAGACTCTATATGTCATAGGGTGTGACCTGAAGGTCATGTTGTCTAGACTCTATATGTCATAGGGTTTGATCTCAGGTGCATCCTGTTTCCATTGATCGTCCTTGAGATGTTTCTACAACTTGATTTGAGTCCACCTGTGGTAAATTCAATTGATTGGACATGATTTGGAAAGGCACACACCTGTCTATATAGGTGACCAAGAACCCGATGGTCACTCTGACAGAGCTCCAGAGTTCCTCTGTGGAGATGGCTGTGCAGCAACGCTCCCCATCCAACCTGACAGAGCTTGAGAGGATCTGCAGAGAAGAATGGGAGAAACTCCCCAAATACAGGTGTGCCAAGCTTGTAGCGTCATACCCAAGAAGACTCAAGGCTGTAATCACTGCCAAAGGTCCTTCAACAAAGTACTGAGTAAAGGGTCTGAATACTTATGTAAATGTGATATTTCTGGGGTTTTTTACCTGTTTTTGCTTTGTCATTATGGGATATTGTGTGTAGATTGATGAGGGGGAAAAAACAATGTAATCAATTTTAGAATAAGGCTGTAATGTAACAAAATGTGGACAAAGTCAAGGGGTCTGAATACTTTCCGAATGCACTGTTTGCTAATAGACCAGGGCCCATCCCTCTCCCTCCCTGTCTCTCTCCCCCTCCCTGTCTCTCTCCCCCTCTCTTTCCCTCTCCCTCTCCCCCTCCCTCTCCCTGTCTCTGTCCCCCTCCCTCCCCCCCTCCAGGTAGCGAAGGATGTGTCAGTGCGTCTGCACCATGAGTTGGAGAACGTGGAGGAGAAGAGGACGAAGACGGAGGAGGAGAACGAGAAGCTGAGGCAAAAGCTGATAGAGGTGGAGGTGACCAAGCAGGCCCTGCACAACCAGCTGGAGAAGGCCAAGGAGGTGAGGAGGGGGGAGACAGGGAGGGTTAGGGTGGTGGGTTAGGGGGGAGACAGGGAGGGTTAGGGTGGTGGTTAGGGGGGAGACAGGGAGGGTTAGGGTGGTGGGTTAGGGTTAGGTGGAGGTGACCAAGCAGGTCCTGCACAACCAGCTGGAGAAGCCAAGGAGGTGAGGAGGACACCTGCTGCCAGGGAGGGCAAGTTTCTGCACTGTCATGTGCCCGACTGGGTTCAAACCCAGGTCTCCCGCGTGCCACAAGACTGTGTTAGCCTGCCGAGCTAAATCCGAGACGTTAGCTCAGGGAGTTAACACAAGGCATGGTTACTCATCACAAGCTTGTTAGTTAAGAGGTTCTGAGAGTCAGTCATGTTTTAATGATCGAGAGTCTGTCTGTAAAGCACATGAACTGTCCATAACAGATTCCACCAGTCATGTACATTTGTCAAAGCTAACGGTTAACATTGGGCTGATGATGTGATGTCACCTTTATTCTCTGACAGCTGTCACTGAAGAGAAGAGGAGGCAGGGATGTTCAGAAAGAGAAAAGGATTCCACAGACCCCAATAGAGGTATGTCACCATCAACAATGTTTTACGTCATCGTTATTCATCAAACTATATCAAGAGACAAAAGACCACAACTTATATTCTTCTCTCCCCCAGGAGGAAAATGAGGATCTGAAATGCCAGCTGGCCTTCATCAAGGAGGAAGCCGTTTTGATGAGGAAGAAGATGGCTAAAATTGACAAGGAGAAGGACCGGCTGGAACACGAGCTGCAGAAGTACCGCTCCTTCTACGGGGACGTGGACAGCCCTGGGCCCAAGGGAGAGGCTGGGGGACCAGCCACCTCCCGGGAGTCAGAGCTGAAACTGAGGCTGAGACTGGTGGAGGAGGAAGCCAACATCCTGGGGAGGAAGATTGTAGAGCTGGAGGTGGAGAACAGAGGACTGAAGGCTGAACTGGAGGACATGAGAGACAGGTAGGGAGGGAGGGAGGGAGGGAGGGAGGGAGGGAGGGAGGGAGGGAGGGAGGGAGGGAGGGAGGGAGGGAGGGAGGGAGGGAGGGAGGGAGGGAGGGAGATTGTAGTGCTGGGGGGTGGAGAACAGAGGACTGAAGGCTGAACTGGAGGACATGAGAGACAGGTAGTGAGGGAGGGAGGGAGGGAGGGAGGGAGGGAGGGAGGGAGGGAGGGAGGGAGGGAGGGAGGGAGGGAGGGAGGGAGGGAGGGAGGGAGGGAGGGAGGGAGATTGTAGTGCTGGGGGTGGAGAACAGAGGACTGAAGGCTGAACTGGAGGACAGGAGACAGGTAGGCTCAATGGACCCCTAAACCCTACGCCCTACGCCCTACGCACTTGTGGAGATCTGAGAGGATTTGACAGGTGTAAGCAATATGTATGCTAATAGCTCCACCTTGCCCTCTGATAGGCTGGATAGATGTTTCACCATATTGCTTATACCAATCAAATCCTCTCAGATCTCCTTAAGTCTTTGTAAATAAACAAGATACATTTGATTGATTGATGTATTGATTGGTTGATAATAATAATAATAATAATATGCCATTTAGCAGACGCTTTTATCCAAAGCGACTTACAGTCATGTGTGCATACATTTTTACGTAAGGGTGGTCCCGGGGATCGAACCCACTACCCTGGTGTTACAAGCGCCATGCTCTACCAATTGAGCTACAGAGGACCATTGAGGCTGATATATTGAGGCTGATATATTGATTGATGCATTGATTGATTTATGTATTGGTTGATGCATTGATTGATTGGTGTATAATTGATGTATTGATTGATGAATTGATTGATGCATTGATTTATTGATGTAGCGATTGATGCATTGATTGATTGGTGTATTGATTGATGTATGTATTGATTGATTGATGTATTAATAGATGCATTCATTGATGTATTGCCTGATGCATTGCCAGGGATGAGGTGGCTGGAGGCTCGGCTGAGCATGGCTGCAGCAGGGAGCAGGGAGAGGAACTCAGGGAGCTAAGGCAACAGCTACAGCTGGTGGAAGACGAGGCAGAGCTACTTAGGAGGAACCTGCAGGATGCAGAGGAGGACAACAACAAGGTGGGTCCAAAATTACACCCTATTCCCTAAATAGTTGTCAACCTTTTGTCGTTACTGTTACCATGATCACATTTAGCTCTCTCTCAAGCACCCCCTCATATACTATGTATCATTACATTTTAGTCATTTAGCAGACACTCTTATCCAGAGCGACTTACAGGAGCAATTAGGGTTAAGTGCCTTGCTCAAGGGCACATCGACAGATTTTTCACCTAGTCGGCTCGGGGATTAGAACCAGCGACCTTTCGGTTACTGGCACAACACTCTTAACCACTAAGCTACCTGCCGCCCCGGCAGGCCTATGGTCTCATAAGGTTGACCTAGTACCTCCTGGGGGAAGGCCACAGACACGTACCCCAGGTTGAGAACCACTGATTTATCCAGAGAGCGATTTACAGTCAGTGATTCAAGCTAAGGTAGTTTACTAAGGTACATACTGTTTCAATCCCCACTAAAACCTTATTTTAGGTGACGGGAGAGCTAAACAAGCTAAAGTACAAGGAGGGCTCCAGGCACGGTGCTGGTGGTGGGGCCGGGGCAGCTGCGGACCGGGCCAAGGTGGAGGTCCTGCAGGAGGAGCTAAAGGCTGCCAGGCTGCAGATCAACGAGCTGAGTGGCAAGGTGAGGCAGCATGATGGACTACACTACCCACAATGCTCTGTGTATTTTTTCTGGCAGGGTTGGGGTCAATTCCATTTTAATTCCTTCAATTCAGGAAGTTACCTGGAATTCCAATTTCCCTCAATGCTTCTCTATGAGAACACATTGAAAGTGGAATTTCAGTTTACTTCCTGAATCGATTAATGAATTTATTTAAATTGAAATGAAACTGACAGCTGAAGCTTACATAATGGTTTCCATCTCCGACGCTAACATAATGCTATCCTGTCTCCTTACCTCTACAGGTGATGCAGATGCAGTATGAGAACCGGGTCCTCCTGTCCAACATGCAGCGCTATGACCTGGCATCACACCTGGGCATCAGGGCCAGCCCCCGGGAAAGTGACGCAGAGAGTGACGGAGGAGATGACGCCTCCACCTCATCACGCTTCCCACCCCACCGTAAACGCGAAGGCCCCGTCGGAGGGGAGAGCGACTCGGACGAGGTGACACAGCGTAATGTACTACAGTACCCATAATGCATTGTGTATTAAATACAGTGAAGCTGACAGCTGACATAAGGTTATCCCGTCTCCCTACCAATCCAGGTGCGTAACATCCGGTGCCTGACCCCCACCCGCTCCCTGTACTCCCCCGAGGGCCGCTTCCTCCCCCGCAGCCTGAAGGACCGGCAGCAGATGATGGACATCCGTATAGAAGCAGAGCGACTGGGCCGGACCATCGATAGGCTGATAGCAGACACCAGTACCATCATCGCTGAGGCCCGGGTCTATATGGTCTCCAACGGGGAGCTTTATGAGGAGGAAGGGAGCGCCGTCAGGGAGCATGAGCTGCTGTACAGGATCAACGCTCAGATGAAGGCCTTCAGGAAGGAGCTGCAGGGCTTTATAGACAGACTGGATGTCCCCAAGTCAGAGGACAAGGAGGATGAGGAACCACTGTCTGTAAGTTGAACGGAGTTAGGCACACACCAGGGTTTCCGTTAGCCTGCTTTATTTATTCCTCAACTGGTAATTGAAGCGCGCTTCCCATTCGCCTTTCAAGTGCATAGACAACTCTTTTTTTTATACGACAGATATTACAGGGTAGCCTACTCTGCTGACAAACTACTACTCTTTATTGCTCTAACAAACAGATTGATAAAAACGACATTGTCTGATCAATATAATCCGCCTACGAAAGTGGAGACAAATACGTGGTCCTCTGTAGCTCAATTGGTAGAGCACGGCGCTTGTAACGCCAGGGTAGTGGGTTCGATCCCCGGGATCACCCATACCTTAAAAAATATATATGTATGCACGCATGACTGTAAGTCGCTTTGGATAAAAGCGTCTGCTAAATGGCATATTAGAACAAATAAAATATTACGTCCATCTAACCTGGAGGAGGAAATTATTGTCCAAAAACAAACAAAAGTGGCACTGACCCAATGATAAAGATAGTTAATATACACTCACCGGGGATACGGCACTGACCCAATGATAAAGATAGTTAATATACACTCACCGGGGATATGGCACTGACCCTAACCCTGACTCACCGGGGATACGGCACTGACCCAATGATAACGACAGTGAATATACACTCACCGGGGATACGGCACTGACCCAATGATAACGACAGTGAATATACACTCACCGGGGATACGGCACTGACCCAATGATAACGACAGTGAATATACACTCACCGGGGATACGGCACTGACCCAATGATAACGACAGTGAATATACACTCACCGGGGATACGGCACTGACCCAATGATAACGACAGTGAATATACACTCACCGGGGCTTTGGCACTGACCCAATGATAACGACAGTGAATATACACTCACCGGGGATACGGCACTGACCCAATGATAACGACAGTGAATATACACTCACCGGGGATACGGCACTGACCCAATGATAACGACAGTGAATATACACTCACCGGGGATACGGCACTGACCCAATGATAATGACAGTGAATATACACTCACCGGGGATACGGCACTGACCCAATGATAAAGATAGTGAATATACACTCACCGGGGATACAGCCGATGTTCTCCGCTGATAGGCTACTTGTCGTTTAATGAGGTTGAGAATGTTGGTCACTAAAATACAGATTGTAGTTGTTTCATCGTCTTTACAGCAGCAGCCATTTGTTTTCCAAACTGTTTTTCCGTGATTGTATTTTTTAATATTTTGCGATATGCCTGGCTGCTTTTCACTGACAGTCGCAACTCAACAATCATCTATTTGGTATTTATTATTTAACTCAACAATCATCTATTTGGTATTTATTATTTAACTCAACAATCATCTGTTTGGTATTTATTATTTAACTCAACAATAATCTATTTGGTATTTATTATTTAACTAAACAATTATCAATTTGGCATTTATTATTTAACTCAACAATCATCTATTTGGTATTTATTATTTAACTCAACAATCATTTATTTGGTATTTATTATTTAACTCAACAATTATCTATTTGGCATTTATTATTTAACTCAACAATCATCTATTTGGTATTTATTATTTAACTCAACAATCATCTATTTGGTATTTATTATTTAACTCAACAATCATCTATTTGGTATTTATTATTTAACTCAACAATCATCTGTTTGGTATTTATTATTTAACTCAACAATCATCTGTTTGGTATTTATTATTTAACTCAACAATCATTTGTTTGGTATTTATTATTTAACTCAACAATCGTCTATTTGGTATTTATTATTTCACTCAACAATCATCTATTTGGTATTTATTATTTATCTCAACAATCATATATTTGGTATTTATTATTTAACTCAACAATCATCTATTTGGTATTTATTATTTAACTCAACAATCATCTATTTGGTATTTATTATTTAACTCAACAATCATCTGTTTGGTATTTATTATTTAACTCAACAATCATCTATTTGGTATTTATTATTTAACTCAACAATCATCTGTTTGGTATTTATTATTTAACTCAACAATCATCTATTTGGTATTTATTATTTAACTCAACAATCATCTATTTGGTATTTATTATTTAACTCAACAATCACCTATTTGGTATTTATTATTTAACTCAACAATCATCTATTTGGTATTTATTATTTAACTCAACAGTCATCTATTTGGTATTTATTATTTCACTCAACAATCATCTATTTGGTATTTATTATTTAACTCAACAATCATCTATTTGGTATTTATTATTTAACTCAACAATCATCTGTTTGGTATTTATTATTTAACTCAACAATCATCTATTTGGTATTTATTATTTAACTCAACAATCATCTATTTGGTATTTATTATTTAACTCAACAATCATCTATTTGGTATTTATTATTTAACTCAACAGTCATCTATTTGGTATTTATTATTTAACTCAACAATCATCTATTTGGTATTTATTATTTAACTCAACAATCATCTATTTGGTATTTATTATTTAACTCAACAGTCATCTATTTGGTATTTATTATTTAACTCAACAATCATCTATTTGGTATTTATTATTTAACTCAACAATCATTTATTTGGTATTTATTATTTAACACAACAATCATCTATTTGGTATTTATTATTTAACTCAACAATCATCTATTTGGTATTTATTATTTAACTCAACAATCATCTGTTTGGTATTTATTATTTAACTCAACAATCATCTATTTGGTATTTATTATTTAACTCAACAGTCATCTATTTGGTAATTATTATTTAACTCAACAATCATCTATTTGGTATTTATTATTTAACTCAACAGTCATCTATTTGGTATTTATTATTTAACTCAACAATCATCTATTTGGTATTTATTATTTAACACAACAATCATTTATTTGGTATTTATTATTTAACTCAACAATCATCTATTTGGTATTTATTATTTAACTCAACAATCATTTATTTGGTATTTATTATTTAACTCAACAATCATCTATTTGGTATTCATTATTTAACTCAACAATCATCTATTTGGTATTTATTATTTAACTCAACAATCATCTATTTGGTATTTATTATTTAACTGTAGGCTATAAATGTAAAAACAATCCACAGCTTTTTATTGTTTATTTTTTAAGCTAATGATCCTCTGTGGCCATATCATGTTTTCTGGTGTAGTAGCCTATTTTGAATGATTTTATTTATTTCTGTATAGACAGGAGTAAGCTAATTAGGCTTTATAATTTTGGCAATTTCATTCAATTTACTTTAGGAAAGCTTAGCTTCCCCTAGCCTTATGGACATGCTGCCAATGTATTCTAACATCTTGAAATTGCTCATCGGAATTTAGTAAGAATGACGCTCGCCGTTGCATCGGAGTTGCATGTTCTGTTAAGATGAATTACCGTAAACTAAATGTGATTTCTGTCATTCCGAGAACCGTGGGTGGACACCCTAATCAGGTTACGTAACCAATGCATATGGGTCCGGGAAAATGTCTTAAATGTCCGGTAAATTAAAATGCTGCCGGTCAAATGTCCGGTAAATTAAAATGCTGCCGGTCAAATGTCCGGTAAATTAAAATGCTGCCAGTCAAATGTCCGGTAAATTAAAATGCTGCCGGTCAAATGTCCGGTAAATTAAATGCTGCCAGTCAAATGTCCGGTAAATTAAAATGCTGCCGGTCAAATGTCCGGTAAATTAAAATGCTGCCGGTCAAATGTCCGGCACACATTTTCCTAAGGGAAACCCTGGCACACGCACACACGCACACACGCACACACACGCACAGACACACACACAAATTAGTGCACACACACGCACACACACACACATTAGTGCACACACACACACGCACACACACACGCACAGACACACACACAAATTAGTGCACACACACACACGCACACACACACGCACAGACACACACACACATTAGTGCACACACACGCACATGCACGTGCACACACACACACACACACACACACGTGTCTGAAGAAATGTGATTGCTCCATTGTTTAATAGATGTGTGCATTGTGGACATGTTAGTGATAAACATACTGTATGACGTTCATCTATTTGGTTTGCATCTCAGTATTGTTAACCTGCTTTGACCTGTTCTCTCTTTCTACCATTTTGTTTTCCCATCTTCTCATCCTGACTCTTCCTCCTCTTCTGTCCTATTACCCCACCTAGATGTTTCAACCCATCATTCTGCTGATCCTCCTCCTCCTCCTGTTCTCCTCACTCTCCTATACCACCATCTTCAAACTCCTCTTCCTCTTCACGCTCTTCTTCGTCCTGTAACGTCCGTCTCACTTAGCATAGACACATACAGTGGGGAGAACAAGTATTTGATACACTGCCGATTTTTCAGGCTTTCCTACTTACAAAGCATGTAGAGGTCTGTAATTTTTATCATAGGTACACTTCAAAAATCCAGAAAATCACATTGTATGATTTTAAAGTAATTAATTTGCATTTTATTGCATGACATAAGTATTTGATACATCAGAAAAGCAGAACTTAATATTTGGTACAGAAACCGTTGTTTGCAATTACAGAGATCATACGTTTCCTGTAGGTCTTGACCAGGTTTGCACACACTTCAGCAGGGATTTTGGCCCACTCCTCCATACAGACCTTCTCCAGATCCTTCAGGTTTCGGGGCTGTCGCTGGGCAATAAGGACTTTCAGCTCCCTCCAAAGATTTTCTATTGGGTTCAGGTCTGGAGACTGGCTAGGCCACTCCAGGACCTTGAGATGCTTCTTACGGAGCCACTCCTTAGTTGCCCTGGCTGTGTTTCGGGTCGTTGTCATGCTGGAAGACCCAGCCACGACCCATATTCAATGCTCTTACTGAGGGAAGGAGGTTGTTGGCCAAGATCTCGCGATACATGGCCCCATCCATCCTCCCCTCAATACGTCCTATCCCCTTTGCAGAAAAGCATCCCCAAAGAATGATGTTTCCACCTCCATGCTTCACGGTTGGGATGGTGTTCTTGGGGTTGTACTCATCCTTCTTCTTCCTCCAAACACGGCGAGTGGAGTTTAGACCAAAAAGCTCTATTTTTGTATCATCAGACCACATGACCTTCTCCCATTCCTCCTCTGGATCATCCAGATGGTCATTGGCAAACTTCAGACGGGCCTGGACATGCGCTGGCTTGAGCAGGGGGACCTTGCGTGCGCTGCAGGATTTTAATCCATGACGGCATAGTGTGTTACTAATGGTTTTCTTTGAGACTGTGGTCCCAGCTCTCTTCAGGTCATTGACCAGGTCATGCCGTGTAGTTCTGGGCTCACCTTCCTCAGGATCATTGATGCCCCACGAGGTGAGATCTTGCATGGAGCCCCAGACCGAGGGTGATTGACCGTCATCTTGAACTTCTTCCATTTTCTAATAATTGCGCCAACAGTTGTTGCCTTCTCACCAAGCTGCTTGCCTATTGTCCTGTAGCCCATCCCAGCCTTGTGCAGGTCTACAATTTTATCCCTGATGTCCTTACACAAATCTCTGGTCTTGGCCATTGTGGAGAGGTTGGAGTCTGTTTGATTGAGTGTGTGGACAGGTGTCTTTTATACAGGTAACAAGTTCAAACAGGTGCAGTTAATACAGGTAATGAGTGGAGAACAGGAGGGCTTCTTAAAGAAAAACTAACAGGTCTGTGAGAGCCGGAATTCTTACTGGTTGGTAGGTGATCAAATACTTATGTCATGCAATAAAATGCAAATGAATTACTTAAAAATCATACAATGTGATTTCCTGGATTTTTGTTTTAGATTCCGTCTCTCACAGTTGAAGTGTACCTATGATAAAAATTACAGACCTCTACATGCTTTGTAAGTAGGAAAACCTGCAAAATCGGCAATGTATCAAATACTTGTTCTCCCCACTGTATTTGTTTAGTCATATTTTTATTGGGTTTTATTTTATTTGGAACATTCCCATCCAAGGTCACACAAGGTACAGGACCCTATTAGACTTTTCAGCAGTTACTCTACTATTTAGAAGCTTTCAACACACACTGGAGGATACCACAACCACACACCTCTGGGGCTGAGACACTGGAGGAGACCACAACCACACACCTCTGGGGCTGAGACACTGGAGAAGACCACAACCACACACCTCTGGGGCTGAGACACTGGAGGAGACCACAACCACACACCTCTGGGGCTGAGACACTGGAGGAGACCACAACCACACACCTCTGGTGCTGAGACACTGGAGAAGACCACAACCACACACCTCTGGGGCTGAGACACTGGAGGAGACCCCACACCTCTGGGGCTGAGACACTGGAGGAGACCACAACCACACACCTCTGTGGCTGAGACACTGGAGAAGACCCCACACCTCTGGGGCTGAGACACTGGAGGAGACCACAACCACACACCTCTGGGGCTGAGACACTGGAGGAGACCACAACCACACACCTCTGGTGCTGAGACACTGGAGAAGACCACAACCACACACCTCTGGGGCTGAGACACTGGAGGAGACCCCACACCTCTGGGGCTGAGACACTGGAGGAGACCACAACCACACACCTCTGTGGCTGAGACACTGGAGAAGACCCCACACCTCTGGGGCTGAGACACTGGAGGAGACCACAACCACACACCTCTGGGGCTGAGACACTGGAGGAGACCCCGCACCTCTGGGGCTGAGACACTGGAGGAGACCCCACACCTCTGGTGCTGAGACACTGGAGGAGACCCCACACCTCTGGGGCTGAGACACTGGAGGAGACCACACACCTCTTGGGCTGAAACACTGGAGGACACCCCACACCTCTGGGGCTGAGACACTGGAGGAGACCCCAGAGGCATCGTATATTATTAGGTGAGTAGACAAGGTTAACAGTGAATGGTCCCTCATCTAACCTTATTTTAGAGTTCCCCAGAACTCTGATGAAAAAGGCAGGAAGGAACAACAGTGTGCTGTGGGAGTATAGGAGGCCTAGTCTGTAAAATTACACAGTACCTACCTATGTATAGTGTCCATGGACACCTAGTCCATCAACAGAGCATTAACCTGGAGTATAGCTGTGTTAGGGACACCTAATCCTTCAACAGAACATTAACCTGGAGTATAGCAGTGTTAGGGACACCTAATCCCTCAACAGAGCATTAAGGGACACCTAATCCATCAACAGAGCATTAACCTGGAGTATAGCTGTGTTAGGGACACCTAATCCTTCAACAGAGCATTAACCTGGAGTATAGCAGCGTTAGGGACACCTAATCCATCAACAGAGCATTAACCTGGAGTATAGCAGTGTTAGGGACACCTAAACCATCAACAGAGCATTAACCTGGAGTATAGCAGTATTAGGGACACCTAACCCATCAACAGAGCATTAACCTGGTGTATAGCAGTGTTAGGGACACCTACACCATCAACAGAGCATTAACCTGGAGTATAGCTGTGTTAGGGACACCTAATCCATCAACAGAGCATTAATCTGGTGTATAGCAGTGTTAGGGACACCTAAACCATCAACAGAGCATTAACCTGGAGTATAGCAGTGTTAGGGACACTTAATCCATCAACAGAGCATTCACCTGGAGTATAGCAGTGTTAGGGACACCTAATCCATCAACAGAGCATTAACCAGGTGTATAGCAGTGTTAGGGACACCTAATCCATCAACAGAGCATTAACCTGGAGTATAGCAGTGTTAGGGACACCTAATCCATCATCAGAGCATTAACCTGGTGTATAGCAGTGTTAGGGACACCTAATCCACCAACAGAGCATTAACCTAGTGTATAGCAGTGTTAGGGACACCTAAACCATCAACAGAGCATTAACCTGGTGTATAGCAGTGTTAGGGACACCTAATCCACCAACAGAGCATTATCCTGGTGTATAGCAGTGTTAGGGACACCCAAACCATCAACATAGCATTAACCTGGTGTCTAGCAGTGTTAGGGACACCTAAACCATCAACAGAGCATTAACCTGGAGTATAGCTGTGTTAGGGACACCTAAACCATCAACAGAGCATTAACCTGGTGTATAGCAGTGTTAGGGACACCTAAACCATCAACAGAGCATTAACCTGGTGTATAGCAGTGTTAGGGACACCTAATCCATCAACAGAGCATTAACCTGGAGTATAGCAGTGTTAGGGACACCTAATCCATCAACAGAGCATTAACCTGGAGTATAGCAGTGTTAGGGACACCTAAACCATCAACAGAGCATTAACCTGGTGTATAGCAGTGTTAGGGACACCTAATCCATCAACAGAGCATTATCCTGGAGTATAGCAGTGTTAGGGACACCTAATCCATCAACAGAGCATTAACCTGGAGTATAGCAGTGTTAGGGACACCTAAACCATCAACAGAGTATTAACCTGGTGTATAACAGTGTTAGGGACACCTAATCCACCAACAGAGCATTAACCTGGTGTATAGCAGTGTTAGGGACACCTAAACCATAAACAGAGCATTAACCTGGTGTATAGCAGTGTTAGGGACACATAATCCATCAACAGAGCATTAACCTGGTGTATAGCAGTGTTAGGGACACCTAAACCATCAACAGAGCATTAACCTGGAGTATACCAGTGTTAGGGACACCTAATCCATCAACAGAGCATTAACCTGGAGTATAGCAGTGTTAGGGACACCTAATCCATCAACAGAGCATTAACCTGGAGTATAGCAGTGTTAGGGACACCTAAACCATCAACAGAGCATTAACCTGGTGTATAGCAGTGTTAGTGACACATAATCCATCAACAGAGCATTAACCTGGTGTATAGCAGTGTTAGGGACACCTAAACCATCAACAGAGCATTAACCTGGAGTATACCAGTGTTAGGGACACCTAATCCATCAACAGAGCATTAACCTGGAGTATAGCAGTGTTAGGGACACCTAATCCATCAACAGAGCATTAACCTGGAGTATAGCAGTGTTATGGACACCTAATCCATCAACAGAGCATTAACCTGGAGTATAGCAGTGTTAGGGACACCTAATCCATCAACAGAGCATGAACCTGGTGTATAGCAGTGTTAGGGACACCTAATCCACCAACAGAGCATTAACCTGGTGTATAGCAGTGTTAGGGACACCTAAACCATCAACAGAACATTAACCTGGAGTATAGCTGTGTTAGGGACACCTAATCCATCAACAGAGCATTAACCTGGAGTATAGCAGTGTTATGGACACCTAATCCATCAACAGAGCATTAACCTGGAGTATAGCAGTGTTAGGGACACCTAATCCATCAACAGAGCATTAACCTGGTGTATAGCAGTGTTAGGGACACCTAATCCACCAACAGAGCATTAACCTGGTGTATAGCAGTGTTAGGGACACATAAACCATCAACAGAGCATTAACCTGGTGTATAGCAGTGTTAGTGACACCTAATCCATCAACAGAGCATTAACCTGGTGTATAGCATTGTTAGGGACACCTAAACCATCAACAGAGCATTAACCTGATGTATAGCAGTGTTAGGGACACCTAAACCATCAACATAGCATTAACCTGGAGTATAGCAGTGTTAGGGACACCTAATCCATCAACAGAGCATTAACCAGGTGTATAGCAGTGTTAGGGACACCTAATCTACCAACAGAGCATTAACTTGGTGTATAGCAGTGTTAGGGACACCTAAACCATCAACAGAGCATTAACCTGGTGTATAGCAGTGTTAGGGACACCTAATCCATCAACAGAGCATTATCCTGGTGTATAGCAGTGTTAGGGACACCTAATCCATCAACAGAGCATTAACCTGGAGTATAGCAGTGTTAGGGACACCTAAACCATCAACAGAGTATTAACCTGGTGTATAACAGTGTTAGGGACACCTAATCCACCAACAGAGCATTAACCTGGTGTATAGCAGTGTTAGGGACACCTAAACCATAAACAGAGCATTAACCTGGTGTATAGCAGTGTTAGGGACACATAATCCATCAACAGAGCATTAACCTGGTGTATAGCAGTGTTAGGGACACCTAAACCATCAACAGAGCATTAACCTGGAGTATACCAGTGTTAGGGACACCTAATCCATCAACAGAGCATTAACCTGGAGTATAGCAGTGTTAGGGACACCTAATCCATCAACAGAGCATTAACCTGGAGTATAGCAGTGTTAGGGACACCTAAACCATCAACAGAGCATTAACCTGGTGTATAGCAGTGTTAGGGACACATAATCCATCAACAGAGCATTAACCTGGTGTATAGCAGTGTTAGGGACACCTAAACCATCAACAGAGCATTAACCTGGAGTATACCAGTGTTAGGGACACCTAATCCATCAACAGAGCATTAACCTGGAGTATAGCAGTGTTAGGGACACCTAATCCATCAACAGAGCATTAACCTGGAGTATAGCAGTGTTATGGACACCTAATCCATCAACAGAGCATTAACCTGGAGGATAGCAGTGTTAGGGACACCTAATCCATCAACAGAGCATGAACCTGGTGTATAGCAGTGTTAGGGACACCTAATCCACCAACAGAGCATTAACCTGGTGTATAGCAGTGTTAGGGACACCTAAACCATCAACAGAACATTAACCTGGAGTATAGCTGTGTTAGGGACACCTAACCCATCAACAGAGCATTAACCTGGTGTATAGCAGTGTTAGGGACACATAATCCACCAACAGAGCATTAACCTGGTGTATAGCAGTGTTAGGGACACCTAAACCATCAACAGAGCATTAACCTGGAGTATAGCAGTGTTAGGGACACCTAATCCATCAACAGAGCATTAACCTGGAGTATAGCAGTGTTATGGACACCTAATCCATCAACAGAGCATTAACCTGGAGTATAGCAGTGTTAGGGACACCTAATCCATCAACAGAGCATTAACCTGGTGTATAGCAGTGTTAGGGACACCTAATCCACCAACAGAGCATTAACCTGGTGTATAGCAGTGTTAGGGACACATAAACCATCAACAGAGCATTAACCTGGTGTATAGCAGTGTTAGTGACACCTAATCCATCAACAGAGCATTAACCTGGTGTATAGCATTGTTAGGGACACCTAAACCATCAACAGAGCATTAACCTGATGTATAGCAGTGTTAGGGACACCTAAACCATCAACATAGCATTAACCTGGAGTATAGCAGTGTTAGGGACACCTAATCCATCAACAGAGCATTAACCAGGTGTATAGCAGTGTTAGGGACACCTAATCTACCAACAGAGCATTAACTTGGTGTATAGCAGTGTTAGGGACACCTAAACCATCAACAGAGCATTAACCTGGAGTATAGCAGTGTTAGGGACACCTAATCCATCAACAGAGCATTAACCTTGAGTATAGCAGTGTTAGGGACACCTAATCCATCATCAGAGCATTAACCTGGTGTATAGCAGTGTTAGGGACACCTAATCCACCAACAGAGCATTAACCTAGTATATAGCAGTGTTAGGGACACCTAAACCATCAACAGAGCATTAACCTGGTGTATAGCAGTGTTAGGGACACCTAATCCACCAACAGAGCATTATCCTGGTGTATAGCAGTGTTAGGGACACCTAAACCATCAACAGAGCATTAACCTGGAGTATAGCTGTGTTAGGGACACCTAAACCATCAACAGAGCATTAACCTGGTGTATAGCAGTGTTAGGGACACCTAATCCATCAACAGAGCATTAACCTGGAGTATTAGCACATCATCTACACTGAATATACAAAACATTAAGGACACCTGCTCTTTCCATGACATAGACTGACCAGGTGAATCCAGGTGAAAGCTATGATCCCTTATTGATGTCACTTGTTAAATCCACTTCAACCAGTGTAGATGAAGGGGAGGAGACAGGTTAAAGAAGGATCTTTAAGCCTTGAGACAATTGAGACATGGATTGTGTTTGTGTGCCATTCAGAGGGTCAATGGGCAAGACAACATTTTTAAGTGTGTACACTCAAATCAAATCAAATCAAATTGTATTTGCCACATGCGCCGAATACAACAGGTGTAGACCTTACAGTGAAATGCTTACTTACAAGCCCTTAAACAACAATGCAGTTTTAAGACAAAAAGTGTTAAGTAAAAAATAGATCAGTAAGAAATAAAATAAAACAAATAATTATAGAGCAGCAGTAAAATTAAATAACAGAAGGGAGGCTATATACAGGGGGTACCGGTACAGAGGCAATGTGCGGGGGCACCGGTTAGTCGAGGTAATTGAGATAATATGTACATGTGGGGAGAGTTAAAGTGACTATGCATAGATAATAAACAGAGTAGCAGCAGCGTAAAAGAGGGGGTGGGTTGGGGGGAACAATGCTAATAGTCTGGGTAGCCATGATTAGCTGTTCAGGAGTCTTATGGCTTGGGGGTAGAAGCTATTAAGAAGCCTTTTGGACCTAGACTTGGCACGCTTGCCGTGCGGTAGCAGAGAGAACAGTCTATGGACTAGGGTTGCTGGAGTCTTTGACAATTTCTAGGGCCTTCCTCTGACACCGCCTGGTATAGAGGTCCTGGATGGCAGGGAGTTCGGCCCCAGTGATGCACTGGGCCGTACGCACTACCCTCTGTAGTGCCTTGCGGTCGGAGGCCGAGCGGTTGCCTACCAGGCGGTGATGCAACCAGTCAGGATGCTCTCAGTGTACGTGTTGAGGTGTGGCAGATTTTCACATCTGAGCCTGAGCCATTTAGGTCACCTACGAAGTACATCACAGTAAAGTTGTCAACCGGTCTAAGTGCAGATCCAGACGTAGCCTATATTTACCAGATCACCACATGATGAGGTGCACTCTGATATCCCTCCCAGTTCACTCTATCTCTGGGTTGACATTATTTGGGACATTTGTGGGGACATTATTTGGGTCCAGTCTAGGTAATTAGTCCTCCTCCCAATGACATCAGATACCACAGCGTGTTTAAATAGCCATAGAAATAGTCTCAGAATGATCCTACTGCTGTACTGTAGTCTATATGGATGTGTCCCAAATGTCACCCTATTCCCTACATAGTGCACTACTTTTGACCAGAGCCCGGTAAAGAGGTCAATGGAACACGACCCAAAACAATGGATTTTTTTTTATTTTAAATTTTTGGCCATGGAAACGTGTAGGGGAAAGATGCCGTTGGGGAAAGATCCAGAATTTCCTCATTGTCCCCCAGCTAAATTAGCCTACATTTAGGATATTGTTTATATGTGTATTTCACACTATGTTGAGGTAAAAATCGGAGTATAATGCTTGTATGGACGTCAACCCCAATACATGTTCATGTCATCGTTACCAATCAACTGCATTACAGATAAAAAGGACTTTGACTACCACCACCGATTTCTCTATGCTAGCTATGCTACAAGCTTATACGAATGGGAGTTAGCATTTATCAGTTACTTGTTCTAAACCTGAAAAGGGACTACTTCTAAGTGTTATGCAGCGAAAACAGCTAAATATTGTATATCCAAATCTGACTTTAGTAACCACATTGTGGGCCTGTTACAAGACATCAATCATGATGGATTTGACGAATATCCACTTTGTTAGATCAGATCAGATTTGTTGAACGCGCGCCAATCCGGCGTGCTTCTTCCTTCCGCCACGGTCTGCGTTCCATTGTCCTATTTACTGCATCTATATAGAGAAGAAGGTGCCGTTCAGGACATTCCTACGATGCTTTTGCATCCTCCTTATGCCAGCTAGAAGACACTTAAGAATGTCTTTGACAGTGATATGACACTCAGGGCCAGCTCTAGCCTTTTGGGGGGGCCCTAAGTGAGATTTAGTTCTAACAAAATCAATTGGGGGCCCCCTGGAGGTCAGAGCCCCTGGGCCTGCATGCCTGGTCAATATTTGGCCGTGATTACTACAAATGTAGAAAGCTGGCTAGACTAACTTACCAATCTAAAAATTGTTAGCTAACATGGCTGAGTGACTGTCAAATTGCTGATGTGCAACCAAATTTCGAACTTGCACCTTGTATATTCTACTATTCTAACTCTCAACAGTAAGTTGAGACCCAGACAGAGGGTTTTTGGGGGTTGGGGCCCCTTAGGGTTTTGGGGCCCTAAGCGACCGCTTATGTCGCTTATGCCTGGGCCGGCCCTGATGACACTAAATTGTGTGACAAATATTGCTACCGGGTCTTAACATGAAGGCCAGAACTGTACAGGCACAGCACAGGAACGAAGTGGAGTCCCAATTCAACGGCTCAGACACCAGACGTATGTGGCTTATAAAGAGAAACCAGCCACATCACAGACACCAACACAAGCTAGACACCTTCTTCGCCCGCTTTGAGGGTAACACAGTGCCACCGACGCGGCCCGCTCCCAAGGACTGTGGGCTCTCGTTCTCCGTGGCCAACGTGAGTAAGACATTTAAGCGTGTTAACATCCGACATGGGTCACTGCTGCTCATGAGGCATGTAACTATGGTAACCCTTTCAAGGCTGCCGGCCCAGACGGCATCCCAAGCCGTGTCCTCAGAGCATGCGCAGACCAGCTTGCTGGAGTGTTTACAGACATATCCAATCTCTCCCTATCCCAGTCTGTTGTCCCCACTTGCTTCAAGATGTCCACCATTGTTCCTGTACACAAGAAAGCAAAGGTTACTGAACTAAATGACTATTGCCCCATAGCACTCACTTATATCATCGTGAAGTGCTTTGAGAGGCTAGTTAAGGATCATATCACCTCCACCTTACCCAACACCCTAGACCCACTCCAATTTGCATACCGCCCTTACAGATCCACGGATGACGAAATCACCATCACACTGCACACTGCCCTATCCCATATGGACAAGAGGAATACCTATGTAAGAATGCTGTTCATCGACTACAGCTCATCATTGCCCCCAAGGTCTGAACCCCGCCCTGTGCAACTGGACCCTGGACTTCCTGACGGGCCGACCCCAGGTGGTGAAGGTAGGAAACAACACCTCCACTACGCTGATCCTCAACACAGGGGCCGCATAAGGGTGCTTGCTCAGCCCCTTCCTGTATTCCCTGTTCACCCATGACTGCGTGGCCACGCACGTCTCCAACTCAATCATCAAGTTTGCAGACGACACAACAGTGGTAGGTCTGATTACCAACAACGACGAGACCGCCTACAGGGAGGAGGTGAGGGCCCTGGCGGAGTGGTGCCACGAAAATAACCTCTCCCTCAACGTTAACAAACCGAAGGAGCTGATCGTGGACTTCAGGAGACAGCAGAGAGAGTACGCCCCCCCATCCACATCGACGGTGCCGCAGTGGGGAGGCTGAAGAAATTTGTCTTGGCCCCTAAAACCCTCACAAACTTCTACAGATGCACCATTGAGAGCATCCTGTCGGGCTGTATCACCGCCTGTTACGGCAATTGGACCTCAGCCACCCGAGCCATGGGCTGTTCACCCCACTACCATTTAGAAGCGGAGACAGTACAGGTGCATCAAAGCTGGGACCGAGAGACTGAAAAACAGCTTCTATCTCCAGGCCATCAGAATGTTAAATAGTCACCACTAGCCTCATCCACTCAGTAACCTGCCCTGAACTTAGCCACTGTTACTAGCCGGCTACCACCCAGTACTCTACCCAGCACTTTAGAGACTCAAATCAAATCAAATATTATTTGTCACATGCGCCAAATACAGCAGGTGTAGGCCTTACTGTGAAATGCTTACTTATGAGCCCTTAACCAACAATGCAGAGTTTTTAAAAGTAAGTAAGAAACATTTGCTAAATAAACTAAAGGAAAAATAGTAACTGCTGCTCTATTTACATAGTTATTGAACACTGGTCACTTTAATAATGTTTATATACTGTTTTACCCACTTCATATGTATATACTGTATTCTAGTCATGGCTCATCCTATATAACTTCTGCTGTACACACCTTTTCTATTCATATACTGTCCATAATGTCTATACACACCATCATATACAAATATATTTATATTCTGGACTCTGACATTGCTCCTTCTGATATTTCTTAATTACTTTATTTGGGGGATTTGGGTGTATTGTTTTGTATTGTTAGGTATTACATCACTGTTGTAGCTAAAAAAAACATAAGCATTTCGCAGCACCTGCGATAACATCTGCAAAATATGTGCACGTGACCAATAACATTTGATTTGATTAGTGCTGGATATGGACTTGTTTATCCCAAAGTTCTACTGGCCACTGCGACTGGGGCGGGAACACACGTCGATTTCCATCCCGCTATGGTGATTTGACGTCATATACTGTATTAAGACCAGCTGTGAGGGAGAAGTGCGCGGGGCTTTCGCCATTCCTCTGGTCAAGTTGTCAATGAAGGCATCAGAAAATAGAAAACTCTGACCAAGACGGTTATTTCCGTTGGATTTGTGGACCACTCTGATTTTCATTAAAAATTGACCTAGAAATACCTTTTGGATAGCTTATTCTGGTGTTTTGGTTTTGGAGGCCTTTAAGATATTAAACAGCTGGACATTGCATAACAGGTAAGTTGTTTTCAGATGTCCCAAATCTATTCAGAGATTTGAAGGCAATGAAGGGTATTGTGAAATATAGGAGCATAGCCTTTTCTTATATCAAAATAGGATGCAAACTAACTGCGAATACATAAACGTTGTTCCAGTGTTTGGCTTGGCTACTGTATATATGTGCGCATTGACGCGCTGTGCAACAGTTGGTTTTTGCTTGTGAACCCAATAAACAAACATTAGGCTATAACCAGCGCGCTAAACAGATGTATCGCTATGGTCACGGTCACAACCCTTTGGATAGCCTAGTCTACCACTTGATCCGCATTCCGCAGTCACAACTTCTTTAGAGGCCGCGACATAATGGTCCCGGTAGTAAACAGACGTGATTCATTAATAGTTCTTCACGCGGCTTCCGCGCGACCTGCTACCAGCTCCGTTACTTAGTAGCCTACGCTACCCAGTAGGGTTATTGAGAAAAAGGATATGCATGGTTACAGGGTGTAAAAATACTCCCCAGCTCTTACATCAGTGGGCTAGGTGTATAATTGGGTACTCTTCCTGTCCACGCAACAGCCTACTGGGTGACTTCACCCACACAGCGCACCGCACAGGGCAGTAGCCTAGGCGATGACCGTACCCAGCAATTCAGCAGCATTGCATTTTACTGTACTTTTCAATGTAGGAATAATGAATAGCCTACAGAAGTTTGGATAATAAATACAGAACTCTGACCGATTGTTGACCTTGGCATGGCGCGGTGACATGGAAGGGACAAAAGCGCACATCGCTGCAGGGGCTGGAACTGCTGCTGGTTCAGCCGTGAGAGAGACGGACACGACCGGGGGAATCGCCGGCTTCGGATAATTATGCTGCTGCTGCAACGACAACTGAAGGCACCCGTCAACCGAAGGCTGTCATCATTTTGTGTTTGTTTGTCACTGGACGTTGAGAAATGTGGAATGGCGCGTTCGGAAATGGGTCAGGTTTGCGTAGTGGAGGGGGGGGCGGTGGCGGGTACGTGCCAGCGCAGGGCTGGGAATTCGTTCCCTGCTCCCGGGTGGAAAGAGAACGAGAGAGGGGCAGGGGGAAGAGTCGCAGCCCGCTCAGGACCTTCTCCTCCCCGCCCACAGTCACTCAGTTCTACGAACAGTCTCATTCTGGAACTGTTGGAACATCACTGGAGCTTCCTCGGGGGCAAGTTCGGGCGCATGAGCCAGGGACTCATCACTCTCGCCTGAAAAAGAAATTTGAGGGCTTAAAGAAACGCCACGGACAGGACAAGGAAGAATGGATACAAGAGAAGGAGATACTTTTAAGACAAGTTGCTGAGATACAAGTAGGCCTAATTGAAATAAGTGCACACTTAAGCACAGGGAGATATTTTATTCTGTGTTTTAGATTATACATCTGGTTCACTACTAGTTGAACTACGTTTTGTTTTAGATACGATTTTCTGAATGTTTCTGAATGTATTTATTGTGGGTCACCAACTACAGCTAACTATGTGTTGTTGTATTGATTCTCAGGGTGGGGAGAACAGAAGGATGATTGTTGCTCTGTGTTGCTGTATTGATTCTCAGGGTGGGGAGAACAGAAGGATGATTGTTGCTCTGTGTTGCTGTATTGATTCTCAGGGTGGGGAGAACAGAAGGATGATTGTTGCTCTGTGTTGCTGTATTGATTCTCAGGGTGGGGAGAACAGAAGGATGATTGTTGCTCTGTGTTGCTGTATTGATTCTCAGGGTGGGGAGAACAGAAGGATGATTGTTGCTCTGTGTTGCTGTATTGATTCTCAGGGTGGGGAGAACAGAAGGATGATTGTTGCTCTGTGTTGCTGTATTGATTCTCAGGGTGGGGAGAACAGAAGGATTATTGTTGCTCTGTGTTGGTGTATTGATTCTCAGGGTGGGGAGAACAGAAGGATTTTGTTGGATCTGAAGACAGTAGTGGAGGAGGTGCAGCTAGAGGTGAAGAGAGAGGAGTCTAAGAGGAGTGAACTACAGCTGCAGTACACTAAGGACACATGTGCATGGGAACTGGAGAGAGCTGAGCTGAAATGCAGAATCGCACAGGTAGGAATACAACACTAAAATATACAATATTATACAACACTATACTATACAATATGATACAACACTATACTATACAAATGATACAACACTATACTATACAACACCACACTATACTAAACAATATGATACAACACTATACTATACAATATGATACAACACTATACTATACTATACTATACAATATGATACAACACTATACTATACAATATGATACAAAACTACACTATACTATAAAATATGATACAACACTACACTATACAATATGATACAACACTATACTATACAATATGATACAACACTGTACTATACAATATGATACAACACTATTCCAAACAATATGATACAACACTATACTATACAATAGGATACAACACTATACTATACTATACAATATGATACAACACTATACTACAATATACAATATGATACAACACTACACTATACAATATTATACAAAACTACACTATACTATACAATATGATACAAAACTACACTATACTATAAAATATGATACAACACTATACTATACAATATGATACAACACTGTACTATACAATATGATACAAAACTACACTATACTATACAATATGATACAACACTATACTATACTATATAATATGATACAACACTATACTATAAAATATTATACAACACTATACTATAGAATGTGATACAACACTATACTATACAATATGATACAACACTATACTATACAATATGATACACCACTATACTATACTATACAATATGATACAACACTATACTATACAATGTGATACAACACTACACTATACTATACAATATGATACAACACTATACTATACAATATGATACAACACTACACTATACTATACAATATTATACAACACTATACTATACTATACAATATGATACAACACAATAGAATGGAATAGAATGGATTGGAATGCCTACTTCATCAATTCAATCATATTGATTAGGTATTTGTATTTTCTCTTCGTGCATGGTCCTTTGAAAACATGGTATCACTATCCATTAGACAGTATTCCATTACTCAGTCTCAGGGGGATGGTATGAGACCCTGGCTGTTGCTAGTGCCACCCTTGTCGCTCTGTTTGCAGGGTGCTAAGTCTTCCTGGCTCACAGCCAAATCCTGGTCCTGATTAGACAGAAGCTTTGCACTGTGACAGAGAGAGGCTTTAGACTGTGTGCCTAATGGCACCCTATTCCCTACGTAGTGCACTGCTTTTCACCAGGGCCCATAGGGTTCTGGTCAAATGTAGTGCACTACATAGGGAATAGGGTGTTATGTGGGACTCTGATTTTAGTGTCTGCAGTCATACACACTTTTGGCTGTCAAAAGCTTTCCAATCCAAGATGGCGTAGCAGTGCGGTCGTGAACTATGTGTGTGTCCGTGTAAATAGCCAGTTTTTTGTATTTTTTTGTATTTTTCGTACATATTTCCCTATCACACTTATCATCCTTCTACTAAATATACTTTCCTGCAACCCGCCTCACTCAATGTGGAACGGATTTTATTATTGACTTACCTTTTATCTAGAATCTCCAGTTGAAACTAGCTAGCCAGCTAACTAGCTACTTGCTATTAGCCACCGTTAGCGGTTTTCATCCAGAACATCGGATTTTCTGCCGGAATAACTGAATCACTGGACATTAACACCGGATCGCAACTAGCTAGCCGCAACCGAATGGATGTTGCTGTTGGCTAATCACCACTGCCCCCGAAGCAAGCACCAGTTAGCCTTGAGCTAGCCTTGAGCCAGGCCCATATCCCGGCTATCTACCTCTCTGTCTACCGGACGGGAGTAGCCAGCTAACAGCTACTTGCTATTAGCCACCGTTAGCGGTTTTTCACCATTGTCCGTGGCCTGCACTACCTACCAGCCAGCGCTAGCCTGGACTATTATCGGCCAGTCTGCACTGTCTGCACAGCGCGTTATCGACCCAGAACATATCGATTTTTCTGCCGGAATCACTGAATCACTAGACCTTTAACTCCGGATCATCGCAACTAGCTAGCTGCAACCAAATGGATGTTGTTGTTGGCTAATCAGCCTTGAGCTAGCCTCGAGTCAGGCCCATCTCCCGGCTATCTACCTCTCTGTCAACCGGACTGGACCTCCTAGAGTCGACACGGAGCCCCGCCGATCCATCACGACTGGTCTGCCGACGTAATCGTCTGTGGTTTCAACAGGCTTCCCGTTGCGACGACCACGAAGATCCATCTGCTAGCCCCGGCCCCCTAGCACACGCAAACAACAGCCGTGCTTCCTGCTAGCCAGTGCTGTAGCACCAATTCGAACTGCTCTCGGACTCACATATTGCTGTTCACTGGACCTTATGATCACTCAGCTGCGCAGCTGATGCCTGCTGGACTGTTCCTTTACACGGTACCCTGTCCTGTTTATCTGTTTAGCCTCAGCCCAAACCTTCATCGCCATTACCAGTTGTTGTCTTAGCTCTCTCGAATAACACCTGTGATTGCTTTATGCCTCTCTCCCATGTCAATATGCCTTGCCTATTGCTGTTCCAGTTAGTTCTTATTATACAATTTCACTGTAAAGTACCAAGTCCCTCTCAAACTGCCTCAAATAGCTCCTTTGTTCCACCCCCCATACATGCGGAGACCGGCTCAATCGGTGCCTCCAGTGATGCTATCTCTTTCATTGTTACCCAACACTTAGGTTTACCTCCACTGTACTCATATCCTTCCATATCCTTGTCTGTACATAATGCCCTGAATCTATTCTACAACGCCCGGAAATCTGCCCCCTTTACTCTCTGTACCCAACGCACTAGAAGACCAGTTCTTAAAGCCTTTAGCCGTATCCTTATTCTAGTCCTCCTCTGTTCCTCTGGTGATGTAGAGGTTAACCCAGGCCCTGCAGCCCCCAGTATCACTCCTACTCCCCAAGAGCTATCATTTGTTGACTTCTGTAACTGTAAAAGCATTGGCTTTTTGCATGTTAACATCAGAAACCTCCTCCCTAAGTTTGAGTTATTCACTGCGTTAGCACACTCTCATCCTGACTAATTCACCCTCTAAATACACCTCCGCTGTCTTCAACCAGGATCTCAGCGATCACTGCCTTATTGCCTGCGCCGGTAACGGGTCCGCGGTCAAACGACCACCCCTCATCACTGTCAAACACTACCTAAAACACTTTAGCAAGCAGGCCTTCCTAATTGACCTGGCCCAGGTATCCTGGATGGATATTGATCTCATTCCGTCAGTAGAGGATGCCTGGATGTTCTTTAAAAGTGCTTTCCTCTCAATCTTAAATAAGCATGCCCCATTCAAAAAATGCAGAACTAAGAACAGATATAGCCCCTGGTTCTCCTCAGACTTGACTGCCCTTGACCAGCACAAAAACATCCTGTGGCGTACTGCATTAGCATCGAATAGCCTCCGCAATATGCAACTTTTCAGGGAAGTTAGGAACCAATATACACAAGCGGTTAGGAAAGCAAAGGCTAGCTTTTTCAAACAGAAATTTGCATCCTGCAGCACTAACTCCAAAAAGTTTTGGGACACTGTAAAGTCCATGGAGAATAAGAGCACCTCCTCCCAGCTGCCCACTGCACTGAGGCTAGGAAACACTATCACCACCGATAAATCTACAATAATCGAGAATTTCAACAAGCATTTTGCTACGGCTGGCCATGCTTTCCACCTGGCTACCACTACCCCGGTCACCAGCTCTGCACCCTCCGCTGCAATTTGCCCATGCCCCCCCCGCTTCTCCTTCACACAAATTCAGACAGCTGATGTTCTGAAAGAGCTGCAAAATCTGAACTCCTACAAATCATCTGGGCTAGACAATCTGGACCCTTTCTTTCTAGAATAAGCCGCCGAAATTGTTGCAACCCCTATTACTAGCCTGTTCAACCTCTCTTTCGTAACGTCTGAGATCCCCAGAGATTGGAAAGCTGCCGCGGTCATCCCCCTCTTCAAAGGGAGTGACACTCTAGATCCAAACTGTTACAGACCTATATCCATCCTGCCCTGCCTTTCGAAAGTTTTTGAAAGCCAAGTTAACAAACCGATCACCGACCATTTCGAATCACACTGTACCTTCTCCGCTATGCAATCCGGTTTCCGAGCTGGTCATGGGTGCACCTCAGTCACGCTCAAGGTCCTAAACGATATTATAACCACGATCAATAATAGACAGTACTGTGCAGCCGTCTTCATCGACCTGGCCAAGGCTTTCGACTCTGTCAACCACCGCATTCTTATTGGCAGACTAAATAGCCTTGGTTTCTCAAATGACTGTCTCGCCTGGTTCACCAACTACTTCTCAGATAGAGTTCAATGTGTCAAATCGGAGGGCCTGTTGTCTGGACCTATGGCAGTCTCTATGGGGTGCCACAGGGTTAAATTATTGGGCCGACTCTTTTCTCTGTGTATATCAGTGATGTCGCTCTTGCTGCTGGTGATTCTCAGATCCACCTCTACGCAGACGACACCATTTTGTATACATCTGGCCCTTCATTGGACACTGTGTTAACAAACCTCAAAACAAGCTTCAATGCCATACAACACTCCTTCCGTAGCCTCCAACTGCTCTTAAACACAAGTAAAACTAAATGCATGCTCTTCAATCGAACGCTGCTGGCACCCGCCCACCCGACTAGAATCACTACTCTCGATGGGTCTGACCTAGAGTATGTGGACAACTACAAATATCTAGGTGTCTGGTTAGACTGTAAACTCTCCTTCCAGACTCACATTAAGCATCTCCAATCCAAAGTTAAATCCAGAATCAGCTTCCTATTTCGCAACGAAGCCTCCTTCACTCATGCTGCCAAACATGCCCTCGTAAAACTGACTATGCTACCGATCCTTGACTTCGGCGATGTCATTTACAAAATAGCCTCCAACACTCTACTCAGCAAATTAGATGTAGTCTATCACAGTGCCATCCGTTTTGTCACCAAAGCCCCATATACTACCCACCACTGTGACCTGTACGCTCTTGTTGGCTGGTCCTCACTACATATTCGTCGCCAAACCCACTGGCTCCAGGCCATCTATAAATCACTGCTAGGCAAATCCCCACCTTATCTTAGCTCATTGGTCACCATAGCAACACCCACCCGTAGTATGCGCCCCAGCAGGTATATGTCACTGGTCATCCCCAAAGCCAACACCTCCTTTGGCTGCCATTCCTTCCAGTTCTCTGCTGCCAATGACTGGAACGAACTGCAAAAATCTCTGAAGCTGGAGACTCTTATCTCCCTCACTAACTTTAAGCATAAGTTATCAGAGTACCTTACAGATCACTGCACCTGTACACAGCCCATCTGAAATTAGCCCACCCAACTACCTCATCCCCATATTGTTATTTATTTTGCTCATTTGCACCCCAGTATCTCTATTTGCACATAATCTCTTGCACATCTATTATTCCAGTGTTAATACTAATTGTAATTATTTTGCACTATGGCCTATTTATTGCCTTACCTCCATAACTTGCTACATTTGCACACACTGTATATATATTTTCTATTTTCTGTTGTATTTTTGACTTTATGTTTTGTTTTACCCCATATGTAACTCTGTGTTGTTGTTTTTATCGCACTGCTTTGCTTTATCTTGGCCAGGTCGCAGTTGTAAATGAGAACTTGTTCTCAACTGGCTTACCTGGTTAAATAAAGGTTAAATAAAAAAAAAAGGGGAGTGTTTCAGAGCACCTGAGAACAACAGGTGAAGGCCTGAAGACCTCTTGAAAGGAAAAATACCTTTTAATACAGGTGCAGGCTGAGCATTGCATAGCGACATAGCAGCACCATGTTTTATAATAAGGCATTTCAAAGTATGTGCACACACACACACACACACACACACACACACACACACACACACACACACACACACTGACACACACACTACAGCTGCACATCTCCCTCTATATCTCTCTGTGTCAGTACTGTAGGACACAGTCATCCATCTCCCTCTATATCTCTCTGTGTCAGTACTGTAGGACACAGTCAGCCATCTCCCTCTATATCTCTCTGTGTCAGTACTGTAGGACACAGTCATCCATCTCCCTCTATATCTCTCTATGTCAGTACTGTAGGACACAGTCAGCCATCTCCCTCTATATATCTCTGTGTCAGTACTGTAGGACACAGTCATCCATCTCCTTCTATATCTCTCTGTGTCAGTACTGTAGGACACAGTCATCCATCTCCCTCTATATATCTCTGTGTCAGTACTGTAGGACACAGTCATCCATCTCCCTCTATATATCTCTGTGTCAGTACTGTAGGACACAGTCATCCATCTCCCTCTATATCTATCTGTGTCAGTACTGTAGGACACAGTCAGCCATCTCCCTCTATATCTCTCTGTGTCAGTACTGTAGGACACAGTCATCCATCTCCCTCTATATCTCTCTGTGTCAGTACTGTAGGACACAGTCATCCATCTCTCTCTATATCTCTCTGTGTCAGTACTGTAGGACACAGTCATCCATCTCCCTCTATATCTATCTGTGTCAGTACTGTAGGACACAGTCAGCCATCTCCCTCTATATCTCTCTGTGTCAGTACTGTAGGACACAGTCATCCATCTCCCTCTATATCTATCTGTGTCAGTACTGTAGGACACAGTCAGCCATCTCCCTCTATATATCTCTGTGTCAGTACTGTAGGACACAGTCATCCGTCTCCCTCTATATATCTCTGTGTCAGTACTGTAGGACACAGTCATCCATCTCCCTCTATATCTCTCTGTGTCAGTACTGTAGGACACAGTCAGCCATCTCCCTCTATACCTCTCTGTGTCAGTACTGTAGGACACAGTCAGCCATCTCCCTCTATATATCTCTGTGTCAGTACTGTAGGACACAGTCAGCCATCTCCCTCTAACTCTCTGTGTCAGTGCTGTAGGACACAGTCAGCCATCTCCCTCTATATCTCTCTGTGTCAGTACTGTAGGACACAGTCATCCATCTCCCTCTATATCTCTCCCTGTCAGAACTGTAGGACACAGTCAGCCATCTTTCAGAGGCCTGTAATGTGGCTAGAAGAGTCATGCTGGCATCACACGGTGGCAGTGAGACTCAGTGGATACACAGACTGTGATCTGTAAATGGGATCTGTGAACGTGTGACCAATCAATTGGATGAGGGGATTTAGGTCTGAAGAGTGACAGACAGACAGACGGACAGACAGAGTGTGGAAAACCCCAGTCTGGGAAAGTACACAGTTTTTCTCTAAGCTTTCATGTAAACAGGGGATAGATATGGACTCATACTAAACAGACCTTTCATTTAACAAAGTAACACAACATCTCCTTAGATAGGTCTGGAAATAAAGCATGACTGAAGCATATAAACTGAATGTGTGTGTACACGCAGCGTGTGTGCGCGCGCATGCGTGTGCGTGCGTGTGTGTGTGCGTGCCAGCGTGTGATAGTGATCGTGTGTGTGTGTGAAGCATGTACTGTATGCCCCTGTGCTGTATTACCTACTCACCTACTAACTCATTCTGTCAGGATTCCATGTTGGTCTAGCACTAAGAATATAAACATTACAGTACACTCTGTTGACTAACTATTTATGAAAAGGAACTCTGTCCAAAGGTAGAAGTGTTCCAGCTTCTAGAATTCACTTGTTGTTCCCCAGAGTTCTGATGGTTCTGTGTGAGTCCACATAACAGTGTTCTATATTGATGATTGCCATACCACATCAGGAATGTTGGTTTGGCATACCCTGGTGATATGCAGGGAGGGGTTAGCTCCATTGTAAAAGCTGTTTTCTCCTCTCAGCCACATCCTGCTGCCACAGTTGAGTTTATACACAGTTATACACAGTCTGTGGTTGCGTCCCAAATGTCACCCTATTCCCTATGGGCTCTGGTCAAAAGTAGTGCACTACGTAGGGAATATGGTGCCATGCAACCTGTGTCTTCGGGCTACCAGGGTTTACCACCAAGCATCCTGGGGCCAAGCCGGATATTTGCAGGCATATTTCAGATATATTCCTGGCATATTTCAAGCATATCTGCAGGCATATTTCTCCACATACTGTAGGTTTTTCTCAAGCAGAGACATCTCACTCGACCTTCCAGCCCCACCCCTCCCTGTGGAATGTATGTGACATTGTAAAGCTGTACAGCATTGGCTGGTTGGTTGAGTCACCTATTAATAGAGGGAGGCCACGGTGACACTGTCACCTTTACACACACACACACACATACACAGCCACATACACACACACACAGACAGACACACTGTCCAGTCCTACAGTAGCAGGAGATGGCTGCTACGGTGTGTTTATTGTATGTCTGCCAGCCTGCCTCCGTATTTTACTGTCTGTCTGCCAGCCTGCCTCCGTATTTTACTGTCTGTCTGCCAGCCTGCCTCCGTATTTTACTGTCTGTCTGCCAGCCTGCCTCTGTGTTTTACTGTCTGTCTGTCAGCCTGCCTCTGTGTTTTACTGTCTGTCTGCCAGACTGCCTCTGTGTTTTACTGTCTGTCTGCCAGACTGCCTCTGTGTTTTACTGTCTGTCTGCCAGACTGCCTCTGTGTTTTACTGTCTGTCTGCCAGCCTGCCTCTGTGTTTTACTGTCTGTCTGCCAGCCTGCCTCTGTGTTTTACTGTCTGTCTGCCAGACTGCCTCTGTGTTTTACTGTCTGTCTGCCAGCCTGCCTCTGTGTTTTACTGTCTGTCTGCCAGCCTGCCTCTGTGTTTTACTGTCTGTCTGCCAGACTGCCTCTGTGTTTTACTGTCTGTCTGCCAGACTGCCTCTGTGTTTTACTGTCTGTCTGCCAGCCTGCCTCTGTGTTTTACTGTCTGTCTGCCAGCCTGCCTCTGTGTTTTACTGTCTGTCTGCCAGACTGCCTCTGTGTTTTACTGTCTGTCTGCCAGACTGCCTCTGTGTTTTACTGTCTGTCTGCCAGCCTGCCTCTGTGTTTTACTGTCTGTCTGCCAGACTGCCTCTGTGTTTTACTGTCTGTCTGCTAGCCTGCGTCTGTGGAGAACTGTCTGTCTGCCAGCCTGCCTCTGTGTTTTACTGTCTGTCTGCCAGACTGCCTCTGTGTTTTACTGTCTGTCTGCCAGCCTGCCTCTGTGTTTTACTGTCTGTCTGCCAGCCTGCCTCTGTGTTTTACTGTCTGTCTGCCAGACTGCCTCTGTGTTTTACTGTCTGTCTGCCAGCCTGCCTCTGTGTTTTACTGTCTGTCTGCCAGACTGCCTCTGTGTTTTACTGTCTGTCTGCCAGCCTGCCTCTGTGTTTTACTGTCTGTCTGCCAGACTGTCTCTGTGTTTTACTGTCTGTCTGCCAGACTGCCTCTGTGTTTTACTGTCTGTCTGCCAGCCTGCCTCTGTGTTTTACTGTCTGTCTGCCAGCCTGCATCTGTGGAGAAATGTCTGTCTGCCAGCCTGCCTCTGTGTTTTACTGTCTGTCTGCCAGCCTGCCTCTGTGTTTTACTGTCTGTCTGCCAGACTGCCTCTGTGTTTTACTGTCTGTCTGCCAGCCTGCCTCTGTGTTTTACTGTCTGTCTGCCAGCCTGCCTCTGTGTTTTACTGTCTGTCTGCCAGCCTGCCTCTGTGTTTTACTGTCTGTCTGCCAGCCTGCCTCTGTGTTTTACTGTCTGTCTGCCAGCCTGCCTCTGTGTTTTACTGTCTGTCTGCCAGCCTGCCTCTGTGTTTTACTGTCTGTCTGCCAGCCTGCCTCTGTGGAGAACTGTAAGACTCTAGTCAACTTTTGTTGATACAGGTCCTCCTGGAATATACATACGTCACTGCCAAGAAGAGCATCAGCCTCCATCTCAATCTGTTTCAGTGCTTTCTTTACCCTCCTTGTTATAGAAGTAGCATTCTCTCAGTGTATTTATGTTCATGTTTGGTTAGGAATAGACTGTGGACAGCTCCAGTCATCCTGCCACTGCAATTACACAGGGCGTTCAAATGGCACACTATTCTCTATATAGTGCACTATTGCCCCTGGTCAAAAGTAATGCACCATACCGGGAATAGGGTGCCATTTGGGACACAGACAGAGGGACTAGAGAGACAGGAAGATACTCCATAACTTCATGGCCCTTAGCCACGGGACCAACAGCGCTCCATAACTTCATGGCCCTTAGCCACGGGACCAGCAGTGCTCCATAACTTCATGGCCCTTAGCCACGGGACCAGCAGTACTCCATAACTTGATGGCCCTTAGCCACGTGACCAGCAGTGCTCCATAACTTCATGGCCCTTAGCCACGGGCCCTGGTCAAACGTAGTTGACTATATAGGGAATAGGATGCTATTTGGGATGCAGTCTATGTCTACTTACTACACAGAGAGGCGTTGTCCTGGTCTCATTCCAGCTCCTCAGCCAGCATAGTTTCTCTAAGGGGTATATTGACCACACAGAGAAAGGACTGATTCCCTTAACGCTGTCCCTCTTAACCCAAACCACTCATAGTCAACAGAACAGAGAGAGGACTGATTTCCTTCTCTCCTCTCCTCTCCTCTCTCTGGTCCTTCTCTCCTCTCCTCCCTCTGGTGTTTCTCTCCTCTCCTCCCTCTGGTGTTTCTCTCCTCTCTCTGGTCCTTCTCTCCTCTCCTCTCTCTGGTCCTTCTCTCCTCTCATCTCTCTGGTTCTTTTCTCCTCTCTCTGGTCTTTCTCTCCTCTCCTCTCTCTGGTCCTTCTCTCCTCTCATCTCTCTGGTCCTCCTCTCCTCTCCTCCCTCTGGTCCTCTCTCTCTCCTCCCTCTGGTCTTTCTCTCCTCTCCTCCCTCTGGTCCTTCTCTCCTCTCTCTGGTCCTTCTCTCCTCTCATCTCTCTGGTCCTTCTCTCCTCTCTCTGGTCCTTCTCTCCTCTCCTCTCTCTGGTCCTCCTCTCCTCTCCTCTCATCTATCTGGTCCGTCTCTCATCTCTCTGGTCTTTCTCTCCTCTCATCTCTCTTGTCCTTCTCTCCTCTCCTCTCCTCTCTCTGGTCCTTCTCTCCTCTCCTCTCCTCTCTCTGGTCCTTCTCTCCTCTCCTCCCTCTGGTCATTCTCTCCTCTCCTCCCTCTGGTCCTTCTCTCCTCTCCTCTCCTCTCTCTGGTCCTTCTCTCCTCTCCTCCCTCTGGTCCTTCTCTCCTCTCCTCTCTCTGGTCCTTCTCTCCTCTCCTCTCATCTCTATGGTCCTTCTCTCCTCTTCTCCCTCTGGTCCTTCTCTCCTCTCATCTCTCTGGTCCTCATCTCCTCTCCTCTCTCTGGTCCTTCTCTCCTCTCCTCCCTCTGGTCCTTCTCTCCTCTCATCTCTCTGGTCCTTCTCTCCTCTCATCTCTCTTGTCCTTCTCTCCTCTCCTCT
Source organism: Coregonus clupeaformis (assembly GCF_020615455.1). Classification (NCBI taxonomy): domain Eukaryota; kingdom Metazoa; phylum Chordata; class Actinopteri; order Salmoniformes; family Salmonidae; genus Coregonus; species Coregonus clupeaformis. The sequence goes on from NC_059208.1 coordinate 14,242,526, forward strand.
CCTCTCTCTGGTCCTTCTCTCCTCTCCTCTCCTCTCTCTGGTCCTTCTCTCCTCTCCTCCATCTGGTCCTTCTCTCCTCTCCTCTCCTCTCTCTGGTCCTTCTCTCCTCTCCTCCCTCTGGTCCTTCTCTCCTCTCCTCCCTCTGGTCCTTCTCTCCTCTCCTCCCTCTGGTCCTTCTCTACTCTCATCTCACTGGTCCTCCTCTCCTCTCCTCTCTCTGGTCCTTCTCTCCTCTCCTCCCTCTGGTCCTTCTCTCCTCTCATCTCTCTGGTCCTTCTCTCCTCTCATCTCTCTGGTCCTTCTCTCCTCTCCTCTCCTCTCTCTGGTCCTTCTCTCCTCTCCTCCCTCTGGTCCTTCTCTCCTCTCCTCCCTCTGGGCTTTCTCTCCTCTCCTCCCTCTGGTCCTTCTCTCCTCTCATCTCTCTGGTCCTTCTCTCTTCTCCACCCTCTCCTCTCCTCTCCTCTCCTCTCCTCTCCTCTCCTCTCCTCTCCTCTCCTCTCCTCTCCTCTCCTCTCCTCTCCTCTCCTCTCCTCTCCTCTCCTCTCCTCTCCTCCTCCTCTCCTCATCTCTCTGGTCCTTCTCTCCTCTCTCTGGTCTTTCTCTCCTGTCCTCTCTTTGGTCCTTCTCTCCTCTCCTCTCGCTGGTCCTCCTCTCCTCTCCTCCCTCTGGTCCTTCTCTCCTCTCTCTGGTCTTTCTCTCCTCTCCTCCCTCTGGTCATTCTCTCCTCTCTCTGGTCCTTCTCTCCTCTCATCTCATCTATCTGGTCCTTCTCTCATCTCTCTGGTCTTTCTCTCCTCTCATCTCTCTTGTCCTTCTCTCCTCTCCTCTCCTCTCTCTGGTCCTTCTCTCCTCTCCTCTCCTCTCTCTGGTCCTTCTCTCCTCTCCTCCCTCTGGTCCTTCTCTCCTCTCTCTGGTCCTTCTCTCCTCTCCTCTCTCTGGTCCTCCTCTCCTCTCCTCTCATCTATCTGGTCCTTCTCTCATCTCTCTGGTCTTTCTCTCCTCTCATCTCTCTTGTCCTTCTCTCCTCTCCTCTCCTCTCTCTGGTGCTTCTCTCCTCTCCTCTCCTCTCTCTGGTCCTTCTCTCCTCTCCTCCCTCTGGTCCTTCTCTCCTCTCCTCCCTCTGGTCCTTCTCTCCTCTCCT